>NW_027592183.1:0-61470 GCF_964213995.1 Mustelus asterias
ACACACTGTAAACACCGGGACAGATACACACACTGTAAACTCCAGGGACAGATACACACACTGTAAACACCGGGACAGATACACACACTGTAAACACCGGGACAGATACACACACTGTAAACACCGGGACAGATACACACACACTGTAAACACCGGGACAGATACACACACACTGTAAACACCGGGACAGATACACACACACTGTAAACACCGGGACAGATACACACACACTGTAAACACCGGGACAGATACACACACACTGTAAACACCGGGACAGATACACACACACTGTAAACACCGGGACAGATACACAACTGTAAACACCGGGACAGATACACAACAACACTGTAAACACCGGGACAGATACACACACACTGTAAACACCGGGACAGATACACACACACTGTAAACACCGGGACAGATACACACACTGTAAACTCCAGGACAGATACACACACTGTAAACACCGGGACAGATACACACACTGTAAACACCGGGACAGATACACACACTGTAAACACCGGGACAGATACACACACACTGTAAACACCGGGACAGATACACACACTGTAAACACCGGACAGATACACACACACTGTAAACACCGGGACAGATACACACACACTGTAAACACCGGGACAGATACACACACTGTAAACACCGGGACAGATACACACACACTGTAAACACCGAGACAGATACACACACTGTAAACACCGGGACAGATACACACACACTGTAAACACCGGGACAGATACACACACTGTAAACACCGGGACAGATACACACACACTGTAAACACCGGGACAGATACACACACTGTAAACACCGGGACAGATACACACACACTGTAAACACCGGGACAGATACACACACTGTAAACACCGGGACAGATACACACACTGTAAACACCGGGACAGATACACACGCACTGTAAACACCGGGACAGATACACACACTGTAAACACCGGGACAGATACACACACACTGTAAACACCGGGACAGATACACACACACTGTAAACACCGGGACAGATACACACACTGTAAACACCGGGACAGATACACACACTGTAAACACCGGGACAGATACACACACACTGTAAACACCGGGACAGATACACACACACTGTAAACACCGGGACAGATACACACACACTGTAAACACCGGGACAGATACACACACACTGTAAACACCGGGACAGATACACACACACTGTAAACACCGGGACAGATACACACACACTGTAAACACCGGGACAGATACACACACACTGTAAACACCGGGACAGATAGACACACTGTAACACCGGGACAGATACACACACTGTAAACACCGGGACAGATACACACACACTGTAAACACCGGGACAGATACACACACACTGTAAACACCGGGACAGATACACACACTGTAAACACCGGGACAGATACACACACACTGTAAACACCGGGACAGATACACACACTGTAAACACCGGGACAGATACATACACACACACTGTAAACACCGGGACAGATACACACACTGTAAACACCGGGACAGATACACACTGTAAACACCGGGACAGGTACACACACACTGTAAACACCGGGACAGATACACACACACTGTAAACACCGGGACAGATACACACACACTGTAAACACCGGGACAGATACACACACTGTAAACACCGGGACAGATACACACACTGTAAACACCGGGACAGATACACACACTGTAAACACCGGGACAGATACACACACTGTAAACACCGGGACAGATACACACACTGTAAACACCGGGACAGATACACACACTGTAAACACCGGGACAGATACACACACTGTAAACACCGGGACAGATACACACACTGTAAACACCGGGACAGATACACACACACTGTAAACACCGGGACAGATACACACACACTGTAAACACCGGGACAGATACACACACACTGTAAACACCGGGACAGATACACACACACTGTAAACACCGGGACAGATACACACACACTGTAAACACCGGGACAGATACACACACACTGTAAACACCGGGACAGATACACACACACTGTAAACACCGGGACAGATACACACACACTGTAAACACCGGGACAGATACACACACACTGTAAACACCGGGACAGATACACACACTGTAAACACCGGGACAGATACACACACTGTAAACACCGGGACAGATACACACACACTGTAAACACCGGGACAGATACACACACTGTAAACACCGGGACAGATACACACACACTGTAAACACCGGGACAGATACACACACTGTAAACACCGGGACAGATACACACACACTGTAAACACCGGGACAGATACACACACTGTAAACACCGGGACAGATACACACACACTGTAAACACCGGGACAGATACACACACTGTAAACACCGGGACAGATACACACACACTGTAAACACCGGGACAGATACACACACTGTAAACACCGGGACAGATACACACACACTGTAAACACCGAGACAGATACACACACTGTAAACACCGGGACAGATACACACGCACTGTAAACACCGGGACAGATACACACACACTGTAAACACCGGGACAGATACACACACTGTAAACACCGGGACAGATACACACACACTGTAAACACCGGGACAGATACACACACTGTAAACACCGGGACAGATACACACACTGTAAACACCGGGACAGATACACACACACTGTAAACACCGGGACAGATACACACACTGTAAACACCGGGACAGATACACACACACTGTAAACACCGGGACAGATACACACACTGTAAACACCGGGACAGATACACACACACTGTAAACACCGGGACAGATACAACACTGTAAACACCGACACACACACTGTAAACACCGGGACAGATACACACACTGTAAACACCGGGACAGATACACACACACTGTAAACACCGGGACAGATACACACACACTGTAAACACCGGGACAGATACACACACACTGTAAACACCGGGACAGATACACACACTGTAAACACCGGGACAGATACACACACACTGTAAACACCGGGACAGATACACACACACGGTAAACACAGGGACAGATACACACACACTGTAAACACCAGGACAGATACACACACTGTAAACACCGGGACAGATACACACACAATGTAAACACCGGGACAGATACACACACAGTGTAAACACCGGGACAGATACACACACTGTAAACACCGGGACAGATACACACACTGTAAACACCGGGACAGATACACACACTGTAAACACCGGGACAGATACACACACTGTAAACACCGGGACAGATACACACACTGTAAACACCGGGACAGATACACACACTGTAAACACTGGGACAGATACACACACTGTAAACACCGGGACAGATACACACACTGTAAACACCGGGACAGATACACACACACTGTAAACACCGGGACAGATACACACACACTGTAAACACCGGGATAGATACACACACTGTAAACACCGGGACAGATACACACACTGTAAACACCGGGACAGATACACACACACTGTAAACACCGGGACAGATACACACACTGTACACACCGGGACAGATACACACACACTGTAAACACCGGGACAGATACACACACTGTAAACACCGGGACAGATACACACACACTGTAAACACCGGGACAGATACACACACTGTAAACACCGGGACAGATACACACACACTGTAAACACCGGGACAGATACACACACTGTAAACACCGGGACAGATACACACACACTGTAAACACCGGGACAGATACACACACTGTAAACACCGGGACAGATACACACACACTGTAAACACCGAGACAGATACACACACTGTAAACACCGGGACAGATACACACGCACTGTAAACACCGGGACAGATACACACACACTGTAAACACCGGGACAGATACACACACTGTAAACACCGGGACAGATACACACACACTGTAAACACCGGGACAGATACACACACTGTAAACACCGGGACAGATACACACACTGTAAACACCGGGACAGATACACACACTGTAAACACCGGGACAGATACACACACTGTAAACACCGGGACAGATACACACACTGTAAACACCGGGACAGATACACACACTGTAAACACCGGGACAGATACACACACACTGTAAACACCGGGACAGATACACACACTGTAAACACCGGGACAGATACACACACAATGTAAACACCGGGACAGATACACACACACTGTAAACACCGGGACAGATACACACACTGTAAACACCGGGACAGATACACACACACTGTAAACACCGGGACAGATACACACACTGTAAACACCGGGACAGATACACACACTGTAAACACCGGGACAGATACACACACAATGTAAACACCGGGACAGATACACACACTGTAAACACCGGGACAGATACACACACTGTAAACACCGGGACAGATACACACACACTGTAAACACCGGGACAGATACACACACTGTAAACACCGGGACAGATACACACACAATGTAAACACCGGGACAGATACACACACACTGTAAACACCGGGACAGATACACACACTGTAAACACCGGGACAGATACACACACACTGTAAACACTGGGACAGATACACACACACTGTAAACACCGGGACAGATACACACACACTGTAAACACCGGGACAGATACACACACTGTAAACACCGGGACAGATACACACACTGTAAACACCGGGACAGATACACACACACTGTAAACACCGGGACAGATACACACACTGTAAACACCGGGACAGATACACACACTGTAAACACCGGGACAGATACACACACTGTAAACACCGGGACAGATACACACACACTGTAAACACCGGGACAGATACACACACACTGTAAACACCGGGACAGATACACACACACTGTAAACACTGGGACAGATACACACACACTGTAAACACCGGGACAGATACGCACATTGTAAACACCGGGACAGATACACACACACTGTAAACACCGGGACAGATACACACACTGTAAACACCGGGACAGGTACACACACACTGTAAACACCGGGACAGATACACACACTGTAAACACCGGGACAGATACACACACTGTAAACACCGGGACAGATACACACACTGTAAACACCGGGACAGATACACACACTGTAAACACCGGGACAGATACACACACACTGTAAACACCGGGACAGATACACACACTGTAAACACCGGGACAGATACACACACTGTAAACACCGGGACAGATACACACACACTGTAAACACCGGGACAGATACACACACTGTAAACACCGGGACAGATACACACACTGTAAACACCGGGACAGATACACACACACTGTAAACACCGGGACAGATACACACACTGTAAACACCGGGACAGATACACACACACTGTAAACACCGGGACAGATACACACACACTGTAAACACCGGGACAGATACACACACTGTAAACACCGGGACAGATACACACACACTGTAAACACCAGGACAGATACACACACTGTAAACACCGGGACAGATACACACACACTGTAAACACCGGGACAGATACACACACTGTAAACACCGGGACAGATACACACACTGTAAACACCGGGACAGATACACACACACTGTAAACACCAGGACAGATACACACTGTAAACACCGGGACAGATACACACACTGTAAACACCGGGACAGATACACACACTGTAAACACCGGGACAGATACACACACTGTAAACACCGGGACAGATACACACACTGTAAACACCGGGACAGATACACACACTGTAAACACCGGGACAGATACACACACTGTAAACACCGGGACAGATACACACACTGTAAACACCGGGACAGATACACACACTGTAAACACCGGGACAGATACACACACACTGTAAACACCGGGACAGATACACACACACTGTAAACACCGGGACAGATACACACACACTGTAAACACCGGGACAGATACACACACACTGTAAACACCGGGACAGATACACACACTGTAAACACCGGGACAGATACACACACTGTAAACACTGGGACAGACACACACACTGTAAACACCGGGACAGACACACACACTGTAAACACCGGGACAGATACACACACTGTAAACACTGGGACAGATACACACACAATGTAAACACCGGGACAGATACACACACACTGTAAACACCGGGACAGATACACACACACTGTAAACACCGGGACAGATACACACACTGTAAACACCGGGACAGATACACACACTGTAAACACCGGGACAGATACACACACTGTAAACACTGGGACAGATACACACACACTGTAAACACCGGGACAGATACACACACTGTAAACACCGGGACAGATACACACACTGTAAACACCGGGACAGATACACACACTGTAAACACCGGGACAGATACACACACTGTAAACACCGGGACAGATACACACACTGTAAACACCGGGACAGATACACACACACTGTAAACACCGGGACAGATACACACACACTGTAAACACCGGGACAGATACACACACACTGTAAACACCGGGACAGATACACACACTGTAAACACCGGGACAGATACACACTGTAAACACCGGGACAGATACACACACTGTAAACACCGGGACAGATACACACACACTGTAAACACCGGGACAGACACACACACTGTAAACACCGGGACAGATACACACACTGTAAACACCGGGACAGATACACACACTGTAAACACCGGGACAGATACACACACTGTAAACACCGGGACAGACACACACACTGTAAACACCGGGACAGATACACACACTGTAAACACCGGGACAGATACACACACTGTAAACACCGGGACAGATACACACACTGTAAACACCGGGACAGATACACACACTGTAAACACCGGGACAGATACACACACTGTAAACACCGGGACAGATACACACACACTGTAAACACCGGGACAGATACACACAGTGTAAACACCGGGACAGACACACACACTGTAAACACCGGGACAGATACACACACTGTAAACACCGGGACAGATACACACACACTGTAAACACCGGGACAGATACACACAGTGTAAACACCGGGACAGACACACACACTGTAAACACCGGGACAGATACACACAGTGTAAACACCGAGACAGATACACAGACACTGTAAACACCGGGACAGATACACACACACTGTAAACACCGGGACAGATACACACACTGTAAACACCGGGACAGATACACACACTGTAAACACCGAGACAGATACACAGACACTGTAAACACCGGGACAGATACACACACACTGTAAACACCGGGACAGATACACACACTGTAAACACCGGGACAGATACACACACTGTACACACCGGGACAGATACACACACTGTAAACACCGAGACAGATACACACACACTGTAAACACTGGGACAGATGCACACACTGTAAACACCGGGACAGATACACACACTGTAAACACCGGGACAGATACACACACACTGTAAACACCAGGACAGATACACACACTGTAAACACCGGGACAGATACACACACACTGTAAACACCGGGATAGATACACACACACTGTAAACACCGGGACAGATACACACACACTGTAAACACCGGGACAGATACACACACACTGTAAACACCGGGACAGATACACACACTGTAAACACCGGGACAGATACACACACTGTAAACACCGGGACAGATACACACACTGTAAACACCGGGACAGATACACACACACTGTAAACACCGGGACAGATACACACACTGTAAACACCGGGACAGATACACACACTGTAAACACCGGGACAGATACACACACTGTAAACACCGGGACAGATACACACACTGTAAACACCGGGACAGATACACACACTGTAAACACCGGGACAGATACACACACTGTAAGACAGATACACACACACTGTAAACACCGGGACAGATACACACACAACTGTAAAAACCGGGAAGATAAATTCACACACTGTAAAACACCACCGGGACAGCATACACACACTGTAAAACACCGGGACAGATACACACACTATGCTAAACACCGGGACAGATACACACACTGTAAACACCGGGACAGATACACACACTGTAAACACCGGGACAGATACACACACTGTAAACACCGGGACAGATACACACACTGTAAACACCGGGACAGATACACACACTGTAAACACCGGGACAGATACACACACTGTAAACACCGGGACAGATACACACACTGTAAACACCGGGACAGATACACACACTGTAAACACCGGACAGATACACACACTGTAAACACCGGGACAGATACACACACACTGTAAACACCGGGACAGATACACACACACTGTAAACACAGGGACAGATACACACACACTGTAAACACCGGGACAGACTACACACACACTGTAAACACCGGGACAGATACACACACTGTAAACACCGGGACAGATACACACACTGTAAACACCGGGACAGATACACACACTGTAAACACCGGGACAGATACACACACTGTAAACACCGGGACAGATACACACACTGTAAACACCGAGACAGATACACACACTGTAAACACCGGGACAGATACACACACACTGTAAACACCGGGACAGATACACACACACTGTAAACACTGGGACAGATACACACACACTGTAAACACCAGGACAGATACACACACTGTAAACACCTGGGATAGATACACACCACTGTAAACACTGGGACAGATACACACACTGTAAACACCGGGACAGATACACACACTGTAAACACCGGGACAGATACACACACTGTAAACACCGAGACAGATACACACACTGTAAACACCGGGACAGATACACACACACTGTAAACACCGGGACAGATACACACACACTGTAAACACCGAGACAGATACACACACTGTAAACACCAGGACAGAAACACACACTGTAAACACCGGGACAGATTCACACACACTGTAAACACCGGGACAGATACACACACTGTAAACACCGGGACAGATACACACACTGTAAACACCGAGACAGATACACACACTGTAAACACCGGGACAGATACACACACACTGTAAACACCGGGACAGATACACACACTGTAAACACCGGGACAGATACACACACACTGTAAACACCGGGACAGATACACACACACTGTAAACACCGGGACAGATACACACACTGTAAACACCGGGACAGATACCACACACTGTAAACACCAGGACAGATACACACACACTGTAAACACCGGGACAGATACACACACACTGTAAACACCGGGACAGATACACACACACTGTAAACACCGGGACAGATACACACACTGTAAACACCGGGACAGATACACACACACTGTAAACACCGAGACAGATACACACACACTGTAAACACCGGGACAGATACACACACTGTAAACACCGGGACAGATACACACACACTGTAAACACCGGGACAGATACACACACTGTAAACACCAGGACAGATACACACACTGTAAACACCAGGACAGATACACACACTGTAAACACCGGGACAGATACACACACACTGTAAACACCGGGACAGATACACACACACTGTAAACACCGGGACAGATACACACACTGTAAACACCAGGACAGATACACACACTGTAAACACCGGGACAGATACACATACACTGTAAACACCGGGACAGATACACACACTGTAAACACCGGGACAGATACACACACTGTAAACACCGGGACAGATACACACACTGTAAACACCGGGACAGATACACACACACTGTAAACACCGGGACAGATACACACACACTGTAAACACCGGGACAGATACACACACTGTAAACACCGGGACAGATACACACGCACTGTAAACACCGGGACAGATACACACACTGTAAACACCAGGACAGAAACACACACTGTAAACACCGGGACAGATACACACACACTGTAAACACCGAGACAGATACACACACACTGTAAACACCGGGACAGATACACACACTGTAAACACCAGGACAGAGACACACACTGTAAACACCGGGACAGATACACACACACTGTAAACACCGGGACAGATACACACACACTGTAAACACCAGGACAGATACACACACTGTAAACACCAGGACAGAGACACACACTGTAAACACCGGGACAGATACACACACACTGGAAACACCAGGACAGATACACACACTGTAAACACCAGGACAGAGACACACACTGTAAACACCGGGACAGATACACACACACTGTAAACACCGGGACAGATACACACACTGTAAACACCGGGACAGATACACACACTGTAAACACCGGGACAGATACACACACTGTAAACACCGGGACAGATACACACACTGTAAACACCGGGACAGATACACACACACTGTAAACACCGGGACAGACACACACACTGTAAACACCAGGACAGATACACACACTGTAAACACCGGGACAGATACACACACTGTACACACCGGGACAGATACACACACTGTAAACACCGGGACAGATACACACACTGTACACACCGGGACAGATACACACACTGTAAACACCGGGACAGATACACACACACTGTAAACACCGGGACAGACACACACACTGTAAACACCAGGACAGATACACACACACTGTAAACACCGGGACAGATACACACACTGTAAACACCGGGACAGATACACACACTGTAAACACCGGGACAGATACACACACTGTAAACACCGGGACAGATACACACACTGTAAACACCAGGACAGATACACACACTGTAAACACCAGGACAGATACACACACTGTAAACACCGGGACAGATACACACACTGTAAACACCAGGACAGATACACACACTGTAAACACCAGGACAGATACACACACACTGTAAACACCGGGACAGATACACACACACTGTAAACACCAGGACAGAGACACACACTGTAAACACCGGGACAGATACACACACACTGTAAACACCGGGACAGATACACACAAACTGTAAACACCGGGACAGATACACACACACTGTAAACACCGGGACAGATACACACACTGTAAACACCGGGACAGATACACACACACTGTAAACACCGGGACAGATACACACACACTGTAAACACCGGGACAGATACACACACTGTAAACACCGGGACAGATACACACGCACTGTAAACACCGGGACAGATACACACACACTGTAAACACCGGGACAGATACACACAAACTGTAAACACCGGGACAGATACACACACACTGTAAACACCGGGACAGATACACACACACTGTAAACACCGGGACAGATACACACACACTGTAAACACCGGGACAGATACACACACACTGTAAACACCGGGACAGATACACACACACTGTAAACACCGGGACAGATACACACACTGTAAACACCGGGACAGATACACACACTGTAAACACCGGGACAGATACACACACACTGTAAACACCGGGACAGATACACACACTGTAAACACCGGGACAGATACACACACTGTAAACACCGGGACAGATACACACACTGTAAACACCGGGACAGATACACACACACTGTAAACACCGGGACAGATACACACACACTGTAAACACCGGGACAGATACACACACACTGTAAACACCGGGACAGATACACACACTGTAAACACCGGGACAGATACACACACAGTGTAAACACCGGGACAGATACACACACTGTAAACACCGGGACAGATACACACACTGTAAACACCGGGACAGATACACACACTGTAAACACCGGGACAGATACACACACTGTAAACACCGGGACAGATACACACACACTGTAAACACCGAGACAGATACACACACACTGGAAACACCGGGACAGATACACACACTGTAAACACCGGGACAGATACACACACACTGTAAACACCGGGACAGATACACACACTGTAAACACCGGGACAGATACACACACTGTAAACACCGGGACAGATACACACACACTGTAAACACCGAGACAGATACACACACACTGGAAACACCGGGACAGATACACACACACTGTAAACACCGAGACAGATACACAAACTGTAAACACCGGGACAGATACACACACACTGTAAACACCGAGACAGATACACACACACTGTAAACACCGGGACAGATACACACACACTGTAAACACCGGGACAGATACACACACACTGTAAACACCGGGACAGATACACACACTGTAAACACCGGGACAGATACACACACTGTAAACACCGGGACAGATACACACACACACTGTAAACACCGGGACAGATACACACACTGTAACACCGGGACAGATACACACACACTGTAAACACCAGGACAGATACACACACACTGTAAACACCGGGACAGATACACACACTGTAACACCGGGACAGATACACACACACTGTAAACACCGGGACAGATACACACACACTGTAAACACCGGGACAGATACACACACTGTAACACCGGGACAGATACACACACACTGTAAACACCAGGACAGATACACACACACTGTAAACACCGGGACAGATACACACACACTGTAAACACCGGGACCGATACACACACACTGTAAACACCGGGACAGATACACACACTGTAAACACCGGGACAGATACACACACTGTAAACACCGGGACAGATACACACACTGTAAACACCGGGACAGATACACACACACTGTAAACACCGGGACAGATACACACACTGTAAACACCGGGACAGATACACACACTGTAAACACCGGGACAGATACACACACTGTAAACACCGGGACAGATACACACACACTGTAAACACCGGGACCGATACACACACACTGTAAACACCGGGACAGATACACACACACTGTAAACACCGGGACAGATACACACACACTGTAAACACCGGGACAGATACACACACTGTAAACACCGGGACAGATACACACACTGTAAATACCGGGACAGATACACACACACTGTAAACACCGGGACAGATACACACACACTGTAAACACCGGGACAGATACACACACTGTAAACACCGGGACAGATACACACACACTGTAAACACCGGGACAGATACACACACACTGTAAACACCGGGACAGATACACACACACTGTAAACACCGGGACAGATACACACACTGTAAACACCGGGACAGATACACACACACTGTAAACACCGGGACAGATACACACACTGTAAACACCGGGACAGATACACACACTGTAAACACCGGGACAGATACACACACACTGTAAACACCGGGACCGATACACACACACTGTAAACACCGGGACAGATACACACACACTGTAAACACCGGGACAGATACACACACACTGTAAACACCGGGACAGATACACACACTGTAAACACCGGGACAGATACACACACTGTAAACACCGGGACAGATACACACACACTGTAAACACCGGGACAGATACACACACACTGTAAACACCGGGACAGATACACACACTGTAAACACCGGGACAGATACACACACTGTAAACACCAGGACAGATACACACACTGTAAACACCAGGACAGATACACACACTGTAAACACCGGGACAGATACACACACACTGTAAACACCGGGACAGATACACACACTGTAAACACCGGGACAGATACACACACACTGTAAACACCGGGACAGATACACACACACTGTAAACACCGGGACAGATACACACACTGTAAACACCAGGACAGATACACACACTGTAAACACCGGGACAGATACACACACACTGTAAACACCGGGACAGATACACACACTGTAAACACCAGGCCAGATACACACACTGTAAACACCGGGACAGATACACACACACTGTAAACACCGGGACAGATACACACACACTGTAAACACCGGGACAGATACACACACTGTAAACACCGGGACAGATACACACACTGTAAACACCGGGACAGATACACACACTGTAAACACCGGGACAGATACACACACACTGTAAACACCGGGACAGATACACACACACTGTAAACACCAGGACAGATACACACACTGTAAACACCGGGACAGATACACACACTGTAAACACCGGGACAGATACACACACACTGTAAACACCGGGACAGATACACACACACTGTAAACACCGGGACAGATACACACACTGTAAACACCGGGACAGATACACACACTGTAAACACCGGGACAGATACACACACTGTAAACACCAGGACAGATACACACACTGTAAACACCGGGACAGATACACACACACTGTAAACACCGGGACAGATACACACACTGTAAACACCGGGACAGATACACACACACTGTAAACACCGGGACAGATACACACACTGTAAACACCGGGACAGATACACACACTGTAAACACCGGGACAGATACACACACACTGTAAACACCGGGACAGATACACACACTGTAAACACCGGGACAGATACACACACACTGTAAACACCGGGACAGATACACACACACTGTAAACACCGGGACAGATACACACACTGTAAACACCGGGACAGATACACACACACTGTAAACACCGGGACAGATACACACACTGTAAACACCGGGACAGATACACACACTGTAAACACCGGGACAGATACACACACACTGTAAACACCAGGACAGATACACACACACTGTAAACACCAGGACAGATACACACACTGTAAACACCGGGACAGATACACACACTGTAAACACCGGGACAGATACACACACACTGTAAACACCAGGACAGATACACACACACTGTAAACACCAGGACAGATACACACACACTGTAAACACCAGGACAGATACACACACTGTAAACACCGGGACAGATACACACACTGTAAACACCGGGACAGATACACACACACTGTAAACACCGGGACAGATACACACACACTGTAAACACCGGGACAGATACACACACACTGTAAACACCGGGACAGATACACACACTGTAAACACCGGGACAGATACACACACACTGTAAACACCAGGACAGATACGCACACACTGTAAACACCAGGACAGATACACACACACTGTAAACACCAGGACAGATACACACACACTGTAAACACCAGGACAGATACACACACTGTAAACACCGGGACAGATACACACACTGTAAACACCGGGACAGATACACACACACTGTAAACACCGGGACAGATACACACACTGTAAACACCGGGACAGATACACACACACTGTAAACACCGGGACAGATACACACACTGTAAACACCGGGACAGATACACACACTGTAAACACCGGGACAGATACACACACTGTAAACACCGGGACAGATACACACACTGTAAACACCGGGACAGATAAACACACACTGTAAACACCGGGACAGATACACACACACTGTAAACACCGGGACAGATACACACACTGTAAACACCGGGACAGATACACACACACTGTAAACACCGGGACAGATACACACACTGTAAACACCGGGACAGATACACACACTGTAAACACCGGGACAGATACACACACACTGTAAACACCGGGACAGATACACACACTGTAAACACCGGGACAGATACACACACTGTAAACACCGGGACAGATACACACACTGTAAACACCGGGACAGATACACACACACTGTAAACACCGGGACAGATACACACACTGTAAACACCGGGACAGATACACACACTGTAAACACCGGGACAGATACACACACTGTAAACACCAGGACAGATACACACACTGTAAACACCGGGACAGATACACACACTGTAAACACCAGGACAGATACACACACTGTAAACACCGGGACAGATACACACACACTGTAAACACCGGGACAGATACACACACACTGTAAACACCGGGACAGATACACACACTGTAAACACCGGGACAGATACACACACACTGTAAACACCGGGACAGATACACACACACTGTAAACACCGGGACAGATACACACACTGTAAACACCAGGACAGATACACACACTGTAAACACCGGGACAGATACACACACTGTAAACACCGGGACAGATACACACACTGTAAACACCGGGACAGATACACACACTGTAAACACCGGGACAGATACACACACTGTAAACACCGGGACAGATACACACACTGTAAACACCGGGACAGATACACACACTGTAAACACCGGGACAGATACACACACTGTAAACACCGGGACAGATACACACACACTGTAAACACCGGGACAGATACACACACTGTAAACACCGGGACAGATACACACACTGTAAACACCGAGACAGATACACACACACTGTAAACACCGGGACAGATACACACACACTGTAAACACCGGGACAGATACACACACTGTAAACACCAGGACAGATACACACACTGTAAACACCGGGACAGATACACACACTGTAAACACCGGGACAGATACACACACACTGTAAACACTGGGACAGATACACACACTGTAAACACCGGGACAGATACACACACTGTAAACACCGGGACAGATACACACACTGTAAACACCGGGACAGATACACACACACTGTAAACACCGGGACAGATACACACACTGTAAACACCGGGACAGATACACACACACTGTAAACACCAGGACAGATACACACACTGTAAACACCGGGACAGATACACACACTGTAAACACCGGGACAGATACACACACACTGTAAACACCGGGACAGATACACACACTGTAAACACCGGGACAGATACACACACACTGTAAACACCGGGACAGATACACACACACTGTAAACACCGGGACAGATACACACACTGTAAACACCGGGACAGATACACACACACTGTAAACACCGGGACAGATACACACACTGTAAACACCAGGACAGATACACACACACTGTAAACACCGGGACAGATACACACACTGTAAACACCGGGACAGATACACACACACTGTAAACACCGGGACAGATACACACACTGTAAACACCAGGACAGATACACACACTGTAAACACCGGGACAGATACACACACACTGTAAACACCGGGACAGATACACACACTGTAAACACCGGGACAGATACACACACACTGTAAACACCGGGACAGATACACACACTGTAAACACCGGGACAGATACACACACTGTAAACACCGGGACAGATACACACACTGTAAACACCGGGACAGATACACACACACTGTAAACACCGGGACAGATACACACACACTGTAAACACCGGGACAGATACACACACTGTAAACACCGGGACAGATACACACAATGTAAACACCGGGACAGATACACACACTGTAAACACCGGGACAGATACACACACAGTGTAAACACCGGGACAGATACACACACACTGTAAACACCGGGACAGATACACACACTGTAAACACCGGGACAGATACACACACACTGTAAACACCGGGACAGATACACACACTGTAAACACCGGGACAGATACACACACTGTAAACACCGGGACAGATACACACACTGTAAACACCGGGACAGATACACACACTGTAAACACCGAGACAGATACACACACACTGTAAACACCGGGACAGATACACACAAACACCGGGGGGGGAAGATAACACACACTGTAAACACCGGGACAGATACACACACTGTAAACACCGGGACAGATACACACACTGTAAACACCGGGACAGATACACACACACTGTAAACACCGGGACAGATACACACACTGTAAACACCGGGACAGATACACACACTGTAAACACCAGGACAGATACACACACTGTAAACACCGGGACAGATACACACACACTGTAAACACCGGGACAGATACACACACTGTAAACACCGGGACAGATACACACACACTGTAAACACCGGGACAGATACACACACACTGTAAACACCGGGACAGATACACACACTGTAAACACCGGGACAGATAGACACACTGTAAACACGGGGACAGATACACACACACTGTAAACACCGGGACAGATACACACACACTGTAAACACCGGGACAGATACACACACACTGTAAACACCGGGACAGATACACACACACTGTAAACACCGGGACAGATACACACACTGTAAACTCCAGGACAGATACACACACTGTAAACACCGGGACAGATACACACACACTGTAAACACCGGGACAGACACACACACTGTAAACACCGGGACAGATACACACACTGTAAACTCCAGGACAGATACACACACTGTAAACACCGGGACAGATACACACACTGTAAACACCGGGACAGATACACACACACTGTAAACACCGGGACAGATACACACACTGTAAACACCGGGACAGATACACACACTGTAAACACCAGGACAGATACACACACTGTAAACACCGGGACAGATAAACACACACTGTAAACACCGGGACAGATACACACACTGTAAACACCGGGACAGATACACACACACTGTAAACACCGGGACAGATACACACACACTGTAAACACCGGGACAGACACACACACTGTAAACACCGGGACAGATACACACACTGTAAACTCCAGGACAGATACACACACTGTAAACACCGGGACAGATACACACACTGTAAACACCGGGACAGATACACACACACTGTAAACACCGGGACAGATACACACACTGTAAACACCGGGACAGATACACACACACTGTAAACACCGGGTCAGATACACACTGTAAACACCGGGACAGATACACACACTGTAAACACCGGGACAGATACACACACTGTAAACACCGGGACAGATACACACACTGTAAACACCGGGACAGATACACACACACTGTAAACACCGGGACAGATACACACACACTGTAAACACCGGGACAGATACACACACACTGTAAACACCGGGACAGACACACACACTGTAAACACCGGGACAGATACACACACTGTAAACTCCAGGACAGATACACACACTGTAAACACCGGGACAGATACACACACTGTAAACACCGGGACAGATACACACACACTGTAAACACCGGGACAGATACACACACTGTAAACACCGGGACAGATACACACACACTGTAAACACCGGGTCAGATACACACTGTAAACACCGGGACAGATACACACACTGTAAACACCGGGACAGATACACACACTGTAAACACCGGGACAGATACACACACTGTAAACACCGGGACAGATACACACACTGTAAACACCGGGACAGATACACACACACTGTAAACACCGGGACAGATACACACACACTGTAAACACCGGGACAGATACACACACTGTAAACACCGGGACAGATACACACACTGTAAACACCGGGACAGATAAACACACACTGTAAACACCGGGACAGATACACACACACTGTAAACACCGGGACAGATACACACACTGTAAACACCGGGACAGATACACACACTGTAAACACCGGGACAGATACACACACACTGTAAACACCGGGACAGATACACACACACTGTAAACACCGGGACAGATACACACACTGTAAACACCGGGACAGATACACACACTGTAAACACCGGGACAGATACACACACACTGTAAACACCGGGACAGATACACACACTGTAAACACCGGGACAGATACACACACACTGTAAACACCGGGACAGATACACACACTGTAAACACCGGGACAGATACACACACACTGTAAACACCGGGACAGATACACACACTGTAAACACCAGGACAGATACACACACTGTAAACACCAGGACAGATACACACACTGTAAACACCGGGACAGATACACACACACTGTAAACACCGGGACAGATACACACACTGTAAACACCGGGACAGATACACACACACTGTAAACACCGGGACAGATACACACACACTGCAAACACCGGGACAGATACACACACTGTAAACACCGGGACAGATACACACACACTGTAAACACCGGGACAGATACACACACACTGTAAACACCGGGACAGACACACACACTGTAAACACCGGGACAGATACACACACTGTAAACTCCAGGACAGATACACACACTGTAAACACCGGGACAGATACACACACTGTAAACACCGGGACAGATACACACACTGTAAACACCGGGACAGATACACACACTGTAAACACCGGGACAGATAAGCACACACTGTAAACACCGGGACAGATACACACACACTGTAAACACCGGGACAGATACACACACTGTAAACACCGGGACAGATACACACACTGTAAACACCGGGACAGATACACACACACTGTAAACACCGGGACAGATACACACACACTGTAAACACCGGGACAGATACACACACTGTAAACACCGGGACAGATACACACACACTGTAAACACCGGGACAGATACACACACTGTAAACACCGGGACAGATACACACACACTGTAAACACCGGGACAGATACACACACTGTAAACACCGGGACAGATACACACACTGTAAACACCGGGACAGATACACACACACTGTAAACACCGGGACAGATACACACACACTGTAAACACCGGGACAGATACACACACACTGTAAACACCGGGACAGATACACACACTGTAAACACCGGGACAGATACACACACACTGTAAACACCGGGACAGATACACACACACTGTAAACACCGGGACAGATACACACACTGTAAACACCGGGACAGATACACACACACTGTAAACACCGGGACAGATACACACACACTGTAAACACCGGGACAGACACACACACTGTAAACACCGGGACAGATACACACACTGTAAACTCCAGGACAGATACACACACTGTAAACACCGGGACAGATACACACACTGTAAACACCGGGACAGATACACACACTGTAAACACCGGGACAGATACACACACTGTAAACACCGGGACAGATAAGCACACACTGTAAACACCGGGACAGATACACACACACTGTAAACACCGGGACAGATACACACACTGTAAACACCGGGACAGATACACACACTGTAAACACCGGGACAGATACACACACACTGTAAACACCGGGACAGATACACACACACTGTAAACACCGGGACAGATACACACACTGTAAACACCGGGACAGATACACACACACTGTAAACACCGGGACAGATACACACACTGTAAACACCGGGACAGATACACACACTGTAAACACCGGGACAGATACACACACACTGTAAACACCGGGACAGATACACACACTGTAAACACCAGGACAGATACACACACTGTAAACACCAGGACAGATACACACACTGTAAACACCGGGACAGATACACACACACTGTAAACACCGGGACAGATACACACACTGTAAACACCGGGACAGATACACACACACTGTAAACACCGGGACAGATACACACACACTGTAAACACCGGGACAGATACACACACTGTAAACACCGGGACAGATACACACACACTGTAAACACCGGGACAGATACACACACTGTAAACACCGGGACAGATACACACACTGTAAACACCGGGACAGATACACACACACTGTAAACACCGGGACAGATACACACACAGTGTAAACACCGGGACAGATACACACACTGTAAACACCGGGACAGATACACACACTGTAAACACTGGGACAGATACACACAGTGTAAACACCGGGACAGATACACACACTGTAAACACCGGGACAGATACACACACTGTAAACACCGGGACAGATACACACACTGTAAACACCGGGACAGATACACACACACTGTAAACACCGGGACAGATACACACACAGTGTAAACACCGGGACAGATACACACACTGTAAACACCGGGACAGATACACACACTGTAAACACCGGGACAGATACACACACTGTAAACACCGGGACAGATACACACACAGTGTAAACACCGGGACAGATACACACACACTGTAAACACCGGGACAGATACACACACTGTAAACACCGGGACAGATACACACACTGTAAACACCGGGACAGATACACACACTGTAAACACCGGGACAGATACACACACTGTAAACACCGGGACAGATACACACACTGTAAACACCGGGACAGATACACACACTGTATACACCGGGACAGATACACACACTGTAAACACCGGGACAGATACACACACTGTAAACACCGGGACAGATACACACACACTGTAAACACCAGGACAGATACACACACTGTAAACACCGGGACAGATACACACACTGTAAACACCGGGACAGATACACACACACTGTAAACACCGGGACAGATACACACACTGTAAACACCGGGACAGATACACACACACTGTAAACACCGGGACAGATACACACACACTGTAAACACCGGGACAGATACACACACTGTAAACACCGGGACAGATACACACACTGTAAACACCGGGACAGATACACACACTGTAAACACCGGGACAGATACACACACTGTAAACACCGGGACAGATACACACACTGTAAACACCGGGACAGATACACACACTGTAAACACCGGGACAGATACACACACACTGTAAACACCGGGACAGATACACACACTGTAAACACCGGGACAGATACACACACTGTAAACACCGGGACAGATACACACACACTGTAAACACCGGGACAGATACACACACTGTAAACACCGGGACAGATAGACACACTGTAAACACGGGGACAGATACACACACACTGTAAACACCGGGACAGATACACACACACTGTAAACACCGGGACAGATACACACACTGTAAACTCCAGGACAGATACACACACTGTAAACACCGGGACAGATACACACACTGTAAACACCGGGACAGATACACACACTGTAAACACCGGGACAGATACACACACACTGTAAACACCGGGACAGATACACACACACTGTAAACACCGGGACAGATACACACACACTGTAAACACCGGGACAGATACACACACACTGTAAACACCGGGACAGATACACACACACTGTAAACACCGGGACAGATACACACACACTGTAAACACCGGGACAGATACACACACTGTAAACACCGGGACAGATAGACACACTGTAAACACGGGGACAGATACACACACACTGTAAACACCGGGACAGATACACACACACTGTAAACACCGGGACAGATACACACACTGTAAACTCCAGGACAGATACACACACTGTAAACACCGGGACAGATACACACACTGTAAACACCGGGACAGATACACACACTGTAAACACCGGGACAGATACACACACACTGTAAACACCGGGACAGATACACACACTGTAAACACCGGGACAGATACACACACACTGTAAACACCGGGACAGATACACACACACTGTAAACACCGGGACAGATACACACACTGTAAACACCGGGACAGATACACACACACTGTAAACACCGAGACAGATACACACACTGTAAACACCGGGACAGATACACACACACTGTAAACACCGGGACAGATACACACACTGTAAACACCGGGACAGATACACACACACTGTAAACACCGGGACAGATACACACACTGTAAACACCGGGACAGATACACACACACTGTAAACACCGGGACAGATACACACACTGTAAACACCGGGACAGATACACACACTGTAAACACCGGGACAGATACACACGCACTGTAAACACCGGGACAGATACACACACTGTAAACACCGGGACAGATACACACACACTGTAAACACCGGGACAGATACACACACACTGTAAACACCGGGACAGATACACACACTGTAAACACCGGGACAGATACACACACTGTAAACACCGGGACAGATACACACACACTGTAAACACCGGGACAGATACACACACACTGTAAACACCGGGACAGATACACACACACTGTAAACACCGGGACAGATACACACACACTGTAAACACCGGGACAGATACACACACTGTAAACACCGGGACAGATACACACACACTGTAAACACCGGGACAGATACACACACACTGTAAACACCGGGACAGATAGACACACTGTAACACCGGGACAGATACACACACTGTAAACACCGGGACAGATACACACACACTGTAAACACCGGGACAGATACACACACACTGTAAACACCGGGACAGATACACACACTGTAAACACCGGGACAGATACACACACTGTAAACACCGGGACAGATACACACACACTGTAAACACCGGGACAGATACACACACTGTAAACACCGGGACAGATACACACACTGTAAACACCGGGACAGATACACACTGTAAACACCGGGACAGATACACACACACTGTAAACACCGGGACAGATACACACACTGTAAACACCGGGACAGATACACACACACTGTAAACACCGGGACAGATACACACACACTGTAAACACCGGGACAGATACACACACTGTAAACACCGGGACAGATACACACTGTAAACACCGGGACAGGTACACACACACTGTAAACACCGGGACAGATACACACACACTGTAAACACCGGGACAGATACACACACACTGTAAACACCGGGACAGATACACACTGTAAACACCGGGACAGGTACACACACACTGTAAACACCGGGACAGATACACACACACTGTAAACACCGGGACAGATACACACACTGTAAACACCGGGACAGATACACACACTGTAAACACCGGGACAGATACACACACACTGTAAACACCGGGACAGATACACACACACTGTAAACACCGGGACAGATACACACACTGTAAACACCGGGACAGGTACACAGAGAAACTTCCAAACTCTGCCATGCATTCAGCCGCCATCCCGCGCTGAGACGTGCTGCAGTATTTTAGTGATATTTGGAGTGTTACCTGCTCCCCACAGCTGTTCACATTGTTGTTGGTGAGACAGACACATGCCAGTGTAACAGTAAGCATGGCCATTCTCACAGCTAGAGCCGTCTAGACGGTACACGTTGAAGGGACAGTACGCAGACGCTCCTGTGCAGTATTCTGGCAGGTCACAGGACCCCGCTGGCTGACGACACACCGTCCCGGCCGCCTTTAACTGTGGGGAGAGAACTCAGTCACTAATCCCAACGTCTCAGCAACAAACACAGAACAAAGAACAGCACAGGAACAGGCCCTTCACCCCACCCAGCCTGCGCCCATCGCGTTGTCCTATCTGGGACAACCGCCTGTCCCGCTGTACCCGGCCTGTGTCTATCCAGATCAGTCCTCTTCAAAACCACAATCCAATTCGCACCTTTTACTGAACAGAACATTCCCACTTCAGAAACCAACAAGCTGGACACGGTGGGGAGGTGATCGATTAACGCAGCCAGACTCCGGCTCTGCTGGAGCGGTCAGAGGCCTGGAGCGGTCAGAGGCCCGGAGCGGTCAGAGGCCCGGAGCGGCCAGAGGGCCGGAGCGGCCAGAGGGCCGGAGCGGTCAGAGGCCCGAGCAGTCAGAGGGCCGGAGCGGCCAGAGGGCCGGAGCGGTCAGAGGCCCGGAGCGGCCAGAGGCCCGGAGCGGTCAGAGGCCAGGAGCGGCCAGAGGCCCAGAGCGGCCAGAGGCCCGGAGCGGTCAGAGGCCCGGAGCGGCCAGAGGCCCGGAGCGGTCAGAGGCCAGGAGCGGCCAGAGGCCCAGAGCGGCCAGAGGCCCGGAGCGGTCAGAGGCCCGGAGCGGTCAGAGGCCCGGAGCGGCCAGAGGCCCGGAGCGGTCAGAGGCCCGGAGCAGTCAGAGGCCCGGAGCGGCCAGAGGGCCGGAGCGGCCAGAGGCCCGGAGCGGTCAGAGGCCCGGAGCGGTCAGAGGCCTGGAGCGGCCAGAGGCCTGAGCAGTCAGAGGCCCGGAGCGGCCAGAGGGCCGGAGCGGCCAGAGGCCCGGAGCGGTCAGAGGGCCGGAGCGGTCAGAGGCCTGGAGCGGTCAGAGGCCCGGAGCGGTCAGAGGCCCGGAGCGGTCAGAGGCCCGGAGCGGTCAGAGGGCCGGAGCGGCCAGAGGCCCGGAGCGGCCAGAGGCCCGGAGCGGTCAGAGGCCCGGAGCGGCCAGAGGCCTGGAGCGGTCAGAGGGCCGGAGCGGTCAGAGGCCCGGAGCGGTCAGAGGCCCGGAGCGGTCAGAGGCCCGGAGCGGTCAGAGGCCCGGAGCGGCCAGAGGCCTGGAGCGGTCAGAGGGCCGGAGCGGTCAGAGGCCCGGAGCGGTCAGAGGCCCGGAGCGGCCAGAGGCCCGGAGCGGCCAGAGACCCGAGCAGTCAGAGGCCCGGAGCGGTCAGAGGCCCGGAGCGGTCAGAGGCCCGGAGCGGTCAGAGGGCCGGAGCGGTCAGAGGGCCGGAGCGGCCAGACATTCAGAGCAGACAGATGCTCGGAGCAGCCAGACGCCCAGAGCGGCCAGACGCGCGCGGCTCAGTCGGAGCGGCTAGACGCTCGGTTAAGTAACAGCAGTCAGGAGAAATGGGTCATTTTCATCTTGACAAAGTGTGACAAGTGGAGTGCCACAAAGATCAGTGCTGGGACCTCAAATCTTTGAAGTCTATATCAATGTGTTGGATGAAGGGATTGACTATTGCAGCCAAATTTGCAGATGATCCAAAGCTAGGTTGGAAAGCAAGTTAACATAAGAACTAGGAGCAGGAGTCGGCCATCTGGCCCCTCGAGCCTGCCCCGCCATTCAATAAGATCATGGCTGATCTTTTTGTGGACACAGCTCCACTTACCCGCCCGCTCACCATAACCCTTAATTCCTTTACTGTTCAAAAATTTATCTATCCTTGCCTTAAAAAGATTCAATGAGGTAGCCTCAACTGCTTCACTGGGCAGGGAATTCCACAGATTCACAACCCTTTGTGTGAAGAAGTTCCTCCTCAACTCAGTCCTAAATCTGCTTCCCCTTACTTTGAGGCCATGCCCCCGAGTTTTAGTTTCACCCGCCAGTGGAAACAACTTCCCTGCTTC
The DNA here is from genome assembly GCF_964213995.1 of Mustelus asterias. Lineage (NCBI taxonomy): Eukaryota > Metazoa > Chordata > Chondrichthyes > Carcharhiniformes > Triakidae > Mustelus > Mustelus asterias. Next base: position 26,868 of record NW_027592183.1, read on the forward strand.
AAGAACATATAGAACAGTACATCACAGAACAGGCCCTTCGGCCCTCGATGTTGTGCCGAGCTTTGTCTGAAACCAAGATCAAGCTATCCCACTCCCTATCATCCTGGTGTGCTCCATGTGCCTATCCAATAACCGCTTAAATGTTTCTAAAGTGTCTGACTCCACTATCACTGCAGGCAGTCCATTCCACACCCCAACCACTCTCTGCGTAATCTATCTTATTTTAACTATTCCCTTCATAATCTTATATGGTTCGATAGGATCGCCCCTCATTCTTCTGAATTGCACGTTGTGAGGAAGATCATAGAATCGTAGAAACCCTACAGTGCAGAAGGAGGCCATTCGGCCCATCGAGTCTGCACCGACCACAATCCCACCCAGGCCCTATCCCCATATCCCTACACATTTACCCACTAATCCCTCTAACCTACGCATCTCAAGACTCTACGGGGCAATTTTTAACCTGGCCAATCAACCTAACCGCACATCTTTGGTCTGTGGGAGGAAACCGGAGCACCCGGGGCGGCACGGTAGCGCAGTGGTTAGCACTGCTGCTTCACAGCTCCAGGGTCCCGGGTTCGATTCCCGGCTCGGGTCGCTGTCTGTGTGGAGTTTGCACATTCTCCTCGTGTCTGTGTGGGTTTCCTCCGGGTGCTCCGGTTTCCTCCCACAGTCCAAAGATGTGCGGGTTAGGTTGATTGGCCAGGTTAAAAATTGCCCCTTAGAGTCCTGAGATGCGTAGGTTAGAGGGATTAGCGGGTAAATATGTGGGGGTAGGACCTGGGTGGGATTGTGGTCGGTGCAGACTCGATGGGCCGAATGGCCTCCTTCTGCACTGTAGGGTTTCTATGATTTCTTCACCCGGAGGAAACCCACACAGACACGAGGAGAATGTGCAAACTCCACACAGACAGCGACCCGAGCCGGGAATCGAACCCGGGACCCTGGAGCTGTGAAGCAGCAGTGTTAACCACTGTGCTACCGTGCAGTAAGATTTGCAGGAAGATACTGCAAATAAATATATCGCGGTTCAGTGAGTGGGCAAAAGTTGGCAGATAACAAAGAACAAAGAACAATACAGCACAGGAACAGTCCCTTCGGCCATCCAAGCCCGCGCCGCTCCCTGGTCCAAACTAGACCATTCTTTTGTATCCCTCCATTCCCACTCCGTTCATATGGCTGTCTAGATAAGTCTTAAACGTTCCCAGTGTGTCCGCCTCCACCACCTTGCCTGGCAGCGCATTCCAGGCCCCCACCACCCTGTGTAAAATATGTCCTTCTGATATCTGTGTTAAACCTCCCCCCCTTCACCTTGAACCTATGACCCCTCGTGAACGTCACCACCGATCTGGGAAAAAGCTTCCCACTATTCACCCTATCTATGCCTTTCATAATTTTATACACCTCTATTAAGTCACCCCTCATCCTCCATCATTCCAGGGAGAACAACCCCAGTTTCCCCAATCTCTCCTCATAACTAAGCCCCTCCATACCAGGCAACATCCTGGTAAACCTCCTCTGTACTCTCTCCAAAGCCTCCACGTCCTTCTGGTAGTGTGGCGACCAGAACTGGGCGCAGTATTCCAAATGCGGCCGAACCAATGTTCTATACATCTGCAACATCAGACCCCAACTTTTATACTCTATACCCCGTCCTATAAAGGCAAGCATGCCATATGCCTTCTTCACTACCTTCTCCACCTGTGACGTCACCTTCAAGGATCTGTGGACTTGCACACCCAGGTCCCTCTGCGTATCTACACCCTTTATGGTTCTGCCATTTATCGTATAGCTCCCCCCTACGTTAGTTCTACCAAAATGCATCACTTCGCATTTATCAGGATTGAACTCCATCTGCCATTTCTTTGCCCAAATTTCCAGCCTATCTATATCCTTCTGTAGCCTCTGACAATGTTCCTCACTATCTGCAAGTCCTGCCAATTTTGTGTCGTCCGCAAACTTACTGATCACCCCAGTTACACCTTCTTCCAGATCGTTTATATAAATCACAAACAGCAGAGGTCCCAATACAGAGCCCTGCGGAACACCACTAGTCACAGGCATCCAGCCGGAAAAAGACCCTTCCATTACCACCCTCTGTCTTCTGTGACCAAGCCAGTTCTCCACCCATCTAGCCACCTCCCCCTTTATCCCATGAGATCCAACCTTTTGCACCAACCTACCATGAGGGACTTTGTCAAACGCTTTACTAAACATAAGAACATAAGAAATAGGAGCAGGAGTAGGCCATCTAGCCCCTCGAGCCTGCCCCGCCATTCAATAAGATCATGGCTGATCTGACGTGGATCAGTACCACTTACCCGCCTGATCCCCATAACCCTTAATTCCCTTACCGATCAGGAAAGTCCATATGGACGACAGTCACGGCCCTTCCCTCGTCAACCATTCTGGTCACTTCTTCAAAAAACTCCACCAGGTTAGTGAGGCATGACCTCCCTCTCACAAAACCATGCTGACTATCGTTAATGAGTTTATTCCTTTCTAAATGCGCATACATCCTATCTCTAAGAATCTTCTCCAACAACTTGTCCAACTTGTTGAACCTTGTTGGAAAGGTCCAACAAGGTTCAACAACTTATAACGTGGGAAAATGTGAACTTGTTCACTGACAGGAAGAATAAGGAAAGAATATTTTTGAAATAGAGAGATTGTAGGACTCTGAGCTACAGAGGGATCTGGGTGTCCTGGTTCATCAATGGGATGCTGCCATTTATTGCCAGTGAGGATGGAGTATTAAAGTAGGAAAGTCAGGCTGTGAGGTGTGTGAGGGATTACTGAAGCTGTCGCCTCGACACTCTGCACTGCTTCCCTTTCCTTCCCTCGGAATGGATACACTTGCATCGGAAGCAATTCACACAAGATTCACTCGGCTGATTCCTGCGATGAAGGGGATTGTCCAATGAGGAAAGGTTCAACAAGTTGGGCGTATTGGAGTTTGGAAAAATGAGGTGATCTTATTGAAACATCTGAGATACTGACGGGTCTGGGGAGAGTGAATGCTGGAGTAGGAACCCCCACCACCCTCACCCACTCCCCCTACTCCCCACTCTCAACCACTCTCCTCCTCCCTCCCCCCGGCACTCCCCCCGCGCTCCCTCCCTCACTCTCCCCCGCACTCCCTCACTCTCCCCCGTGCTCCCTCCCTTTCCCCCCGTGCTCCCCCTATCTCCCCCCGCGCTCCCTCGCTCTCTCCCCGCGCTCCCACGCTCGACACCCCCGCGCTCCCTCGCTCGCCCCCCCCGGACTCCCTCTCTCTCCCCCCCGCGCTCCCTCTCTCTCCCCCCGCGCTCCCTCTCTCTCCCCCCGTGCTCCCTCTCTCTCCCCCCCGCGCTCCCTCGCTCTCCCCCCCCGCGCTCCCTCTCTCTCCCCCCGCGCTCCCTCTCTCTCCCCCCGCACTCCCTCTCTCTCCCCCCCGCGCTCCCTCTCTCTCCCCCCGCGCTCCCTCTCTCTCCCCCCGCGCTCCCTCTCTCTCCCCCCGCGCTCCCTCTCTCTCCCCCCCGCGCTCCCTCTCTCTCCCCCCGCGCTCCCTCTCTCTCCCCCCGCGCTCCCTCTCACTCCCCCACGCGCTCCCTCGCTCTCCCCCCCGCGCTCCCTCTCTCTCCCCCCGCGCTCCCTCTCTCTCCCCCCCGCGCTCCCTCTCTCTCCCCCCGCGCTCCCTCTCTCTCCCCCCCGTGCTCCCTCGCTCGCCCCCCCCGCGCTCCCCCTCTCTCCCCCCGCGCTCCCTCGCTCTCCCGCCGTGCTCCCTCTCTCTCTCCCCGCGCTCCCTCGCTCTCCCCCCCCGCGCTCCCTCTCTCTCCCCCCCGCGCTCCCTCTCTCCCCCCGCGCTCCCTCGCTCTCTCCCCGCGCTCCCTCTCTCTCCCCCCGCGCTCCCTCTCTCTCCCCGCGCTCCCTCTCTCTCCCCCCCGCGCTCCCTCCCTCTCCCCCCGCGCTCCCTCTCTCCCCCCGCGCTCCCGCTCGCTCCCCCCGCGCTCCCTCTCTCCCCCCGCGCTCCCTCTCTCTCCCCGCGCTCCCTCTCTCTACCCGCGCTCCCTCGCTCACCCCCCGCGCTCCCTCTCTCTCCCCGCGCTCCCTCTCTCCCCCCCGCGCTCCCTCTCTCCCCCCGCGCTCCCTCTCTCTCCCCGCGCTCCCTCGCTCTCTCCCCGCGCTCCCTCTCTCTCCCCCCGCGCTCCCTCTCTCTCCCCCCCGCGCTCCCTCTCTCTCCCCCCACGCTCCCTCTCTCCCCCCACGCTCCCTCTCTCTCCCCCCACACTCCCTCTCTCTCCCCCCACGCTCCCTCTCTCTCCCCCCACGCTCCCTCTCTCTCCCCCCGCGCTCCCTCGCTCTCTCCCCGCGCTCCCTCTCTCTCCCCCACGCTCCCTCTCTCTCCCCCCACGCTCCCTCTCTCTCCCCCAGCGCTCCCTCTCTCTCCCGCGCGCTCCCTCTCTCTCCCCCCCCGCGCTCCCTCTCTCTCCCCCCGCGCTCCCTCTCTCTCCCCGCGCTCCCTCTCTCTTCCCCCACGGTCCCTCGCTCTCCCCCCCACGCTCCCTCGCTCTCTCCCCGCGCTCCCTCTCTCTCCCCCCGCGCTCCCTCTCTCTCCCCCCACGCTCACTCGCTCTCCCCCCACGCTCCCTCTCTCTCCCCCCGCGCTCCCTCTCTCTTCCCCCACGCTCCCTCTCTCTCCCCCCACGCTCCCTCTCTCTCCCCCCACGCTCTCTCTCTCTCCCCCCACGCTCCCTCTCTCTCCCCCCACGCTCCCTCTCTCTCCCCCCACGCTCCCTCTCTCTCCCCCCGCGCTCCCTCGCTCTCCCCTCGCGCTCCCTCTCTCCCCCCCCCGCGCTCCCTCTCTCTCCCCCCGCGCTCCCTCTCTCTCCCCCCGCGCTCCCTCTCTTTCCCCCGCGCTCCCTCTCTCTCCCCCCGCGCTCCCTCTCTCTCCCCCCGCGCTCCCTCTCTCTCTCCCCGCGCTCCCTCTCTCTCCCCCCCGCGCTCCCTCTCTCTCCCCCGCGCTCCCTCTCTCTCCCCCGCGCTCCCTCACTCTCTCCCCGCGCTCCCTCGCTCTCCCCCCGCGCTCCCTCTCTCTCCCCCCCGCACTCCCTCTCTCTCCCCCCCGCGCTCCCTCTCTCTCTCCCCCGCGCTCCCTCTCTCCCCCCCGCGCTCCCTCTCTCTCCCCGCGCTCCCTCTCTCTCTCCCCCGCGCTCCCTCTCTCCCCCCGCGCTCCCTCTGTCTCCCCGCGCTCCCTCTCTCCCCGCGCTCCCTCTCTCTCCCCCCCGCACTCCCTCTCTCCCCCCCGGGCTCCCTCTCTCCCCCCCGCGCTCCCTCTCCCTCCCCGCGCTCCCTCTCTCTCTCCCCCGCGCTCCCTCTCTCCCCCCCGCGCTCCCTCTCTCTCCCCGCGCTCCCTCTCTCTCCACCCCGCGCTCCCTCTCTCTCCCCCCGCGCTCCCTCTCTCTCCCCCCGCGCTCCCTCGCTCTCCCCCCCGCGCTCCCTCTCTCTCCCCCCGCGCTCCCTCTTTCTCCCCCCGCGCTCCCTCGCTCTCCCCCCCGCGCTCCCTCTCTCTCCCCCCCGCGCTCCCTCGCTCTCTCCCCGCGCTCCCTCTCTCTCCCCCCCGGGCTCCCTCTCTCTCCCCTCGTGCTCCCTCTCTCTCCCCCCCGCGCTCCCTCTCTCTCCCCCCCGCGCTCCCTCTCTCTCCCCCCCGCGCTCCCTCTCCCTCCCCCCCGCGCTCCCTCTCTCTCCCCCCCGCGCTCCCTCGCTCTCCCCCCCGTGCTCCCTCTCTCTCCCCCCGCGCTCCCTCTCTCTCCCCCCGCGCTCCCTCTCTCTCCCCCCCCCGCGCTCCCTCTCTCTCCCCCCCGCGCTCCCTCGCTCTCCCCCCCGCGCTCCCTCTCTTTCCCCCTGCGCTCCCTCTCTCTCCCCCTGCGCTCCCTCTCTCTCCCCCCCCGCGCTCCCTCTCTCCCCCCCCCCGCGCTCCCTCTCTCTCCCCCCCCGCGCTCCCTCTCTCTCCCCCCCGCGCTCCCTCACTCTCCCCCCGCGCTCCCTCTCTCTCCCCCCCGCGCTCCCTCTCTCTCCCCCCCGCGCTCCCTCTCTCTCCCCCGCGCTCCCTCTCTCTCCCCCCCGCGCTCCCTCTCTCTCCCCCCGCGCTCCCTCGCTCTCCCCCCCGTGCTCCCTCTCTCTCCCCCCGCGCTCCCTCTCTCTCCCCCCGCGCTCCCTCTCTCTCCCCCCCCCGCGCTCCCTCTCTCTCTCCCCCCCGCGCTCCCTCACTCTCTCCCCGCGCTCCCTCTCTCTCCCCCCCGCGCTCCCTCTCTCTCCCCCCCGCGCTCCCTCTCTCTCCCCCGCGCTCCCTCTCTCTCCCCCACGCGCTCCCTCTCTCTCCCCCCGCGCTCCCTCGCTCTCCCCCCCGTGCTCCCTCTCTCTCCCCCCGCGCTCCCTCTCTCTCCCCCCGCGCTCCCTCTCTCTCCCCCCCGCGCTCCCTCTCTCTCCCCCCCGCGCTCCCTCGCTCTCCCCCCCCGCGCTCCCTCTCTTTCCCCCTGCGCTCCCTCTCTCTCCCCCTGCGCTCCCTCTCTCTCCCCCCCCGCGCTCCCTCTCTCTCCCCCCCCGCGCTCCCTCTCTCTCCCCCCCGCGCTCCCTCACTCTCCCCCCGCGCTCCCTCTCTCTCCCCCCCCCGCGCTCCCTCTCTCTCCCCCCCGTGCTCCCTCTCTCTCCCCCCGCGCTCCCTCTCTCTCCCCCCGCGCTCCCTGTCTCTCCCCCCGCGCTCCCTCTCTCTCCCCCTCGCGCTCCCTCTCTCTCCCCCCCGTGCTCCCTCGCTCTCCCCCCTCGCTCCCTCGCTCTCCCCCCGCGCTCCCTCGCTCTCCCCCCGCGCTCCCTCTCTCTCCCCCCCGCGCTCCCTCTCTCTCCCCCTGCGCTCCCTCTCTCTCCCCCCGCGCTCCCTCTCTCTCCCCCTGCGCTCCCTCGCTCTCCCCCCGCGCTCCCTCTCTCTCCCCCCGCGCTCCCTCTCTCTCCCCCCGCGCTCCCTCTCTCTCCCCCCCGTGCTCCCTCGCTCTCCCCCCCGCGCTCCCTCTCTCTCCCCCGCGCTCCCTCTCTCTCCCCCCGCGCTCCCTCTCTCCCCCTGCGCTCCCTCGCTCTCCCCCCCGTGCTCCCTCTCTCTCCCCCTGCGCTCCCTCGCTCTCCCCCCGCGCTCCCTCTCTCTCCCCCCGCGCTCCCTCGCTCTCCCACCGCGCTCCCTCTCTCTTCCCCCCGCGCTCCCTCTCTCTCCCCCCCGCGCTCCCTCTCTCCCCCTGCGCTCCCTCTCTCTCCCCCCGCGCTCCCTCTCTCTCCCCCCACGCTCCCTGTCTCTCCCCCCGCGCTCCCTCTCTCTCCCCCTCGCGCTCCCTCTCTCTCCCCCCGTGCTCCCTCGCTCTCCCCCCTCGCTCTCCCCCCACGCTCCCTCGCTCTCCCCCCGCGCTCCCTCTCTCTCCCCCCCGCGCTCCCTCTCTCTCCCCCCGCGCTCCCTCTCTCTCCCCCCCGCGCTCCCTCTCTCTCCCCCCCGCGCTCCCTCTCTCTCCCCCTCGCTCTCCCCCCGCGCTCCCTCTCTCTCCCCCCGCGCTCCCTCTCTCTCCCCCTGCGCTCCCTCGCTCTCCCCCCGCGCTCCCTCTCTCTCCCCCCGCGCTCCCTCTCTCTCCCCCCGCGCTCCCTCTCTCTCCCCCCCGTGCTCCCTCGCTCTCCCCCCCGCGCTCCCTCTCTCCCCCCGCGCTCCCTCTCTCTCCCCCCGCGCTCCCTCTCTCCCCCTGCGCTCCCTCGCTCTCCCCCCCGTGCTCCCTCTCTCTCCCCCTGCGCTCCCTCGCTCTCCCCCCGCGCTCCCTCTCTCTCCCCCCCGCGCTCCCTCCCTCTCCCCCTGCGCTCCCTCGCTCTCCCCCCGCGCTCCCTCTCTCTCCCCCCGCGCTCCCTCGCTCTCCCCCTGCCCCAATCACAGCCTCTGGAGTACTGGCAGCAGTCTGATACCTGGCACTTCCTGCAGCAGACTCCATGGGCACACTGAGCTCCTGGGGTCAGAGTGCAGTCACTGGCGTTACAACACGGGTTCACACATTCCTGTAATGAAGACACATTGCTGTGTATTACATTCTGCACATCACATTACACATCAACTTGCACTCTGCTCTCTCCAACTCCCCAATATCCGTATTTAAGGAAGGATGTGCTGGCCTTATGAACCTCCTCTGGACCATTTCCAAGAATGATCCCTGGACTGAAGAGAAATGGTTGAGTAGCAAGAATAATCCAGGTAATTACAGGCCGGTGGGAGGAAAATTATTGGAGAGGAATCTTCGAGACAGGATTTATTCCCAATTGGAAATAAGTGGACGTGTTAGTGAGAGGCAACATGGTTTTGTGAAGGGGAGGTCGTGTCTCATGAACTTGATTGAGTTTTTCGAGGAAGTGACGAAGATGATTGATGAGGGTCGGGCAGTGGATGTTGTCTACATGGACTTCAGTAAAGCCTTTGACAAGGTCCCTCATAGAAATCATAGAAACCCTACAGTGCAGAAGGAGGCCATTCGGCCCATCGAGTCTGCACCGACCACAATCCCACCCAGGCCCTACCCCCACATATTTACCCGCTAATCCCTCTAATCTACGCATCTCAGGACTCTAAGGGGCAATTTTTTTTTAACCTGGCCAATCAACCTAACCCGCACACCTTTGGACTGTGGGAGGAAACCGGAGCACCCGGAGGAAACCCACACAGACACGGGGAGAATGTGCAAACTCCACACAGACAGTGACCCGAGCCGGGAATCGAACCCAGGTCCCTGGAGCTGTGAAGCAGCAGTGCTAACCACTGTGCTACCGTGCCACCCATGGCAGACTGGTGCAGAAAGTGAAGCCGCATTGGGATCAGAGGTGAGCTGGCAAGGTGGATACAAAACTGGCTCGGTCAGAGAAGACAGAGGGTAGCAGTGGAAGGGTGCGTTTCTGAATGGAGGGCTGTAACAAGTGGTGTTCCTCAGGGATCAGTGCTGGGACCTTTGCTGTTTGTAATATATTTAAATGATTTGGAAGAAAATGTAACTGGATTGATTAGTAAGTTTGCGGACGACACAAAGGTTGGTGGATTTGCGGATAGCGATGAGGACCATCAGAGGATACAGCAGGATATAGATCAGTTGGAGACTTGGGCGGAGAGATGGCAGCGGGAGTTTAATCCGGACAAATGTGAGTCAAGTTGAGATCAAAAAGGAGGAGGTATTGGGGTTCTTGGGAAACATTAAGGTAGACAAGTCCCCAGGGCCTGATGGGATATACCCCAGAATACTGAGAGAGGCAAGGGAGGAAATTGCTGGGGCCTTGAGAGAAATCTTTGTATCCTCACTGGCTACAGGGGAGTCCCAGTCAGAAGTCTCACAACACAGGTTAAAGTCCAACAGGTTTATTTGGTAGCAAAAACCACGAGCTTTTGGAGCGCTGCTCCTTCATCAGGTGAGTGGGAGTTGTGTTCACAAACAGGGCAGAGAAAGACACAAACTCAATTTACAAAATAATGGTTGGGATGCGAGTCTTTACAGGTAATCAAGTCTCAAAGGTACAGACAATGTGAGTGGAGAGAGCGTTAAGCACAGGTTAAAGAGATGTGTATTGTCTCCAGACAGGACAGTTAGTGAGATTTTGCAAGCCCAGGCAAGTCGTGGGGGTTACAGATAGTGTGACATGAACCCAAGATCCCGGTTTAGGCCGTCCTCATGTGTGCGGAACTTGGCTATCAGTCTCTGCTCAGCGACTCTGCGCTGTCGTGTGTCGTGAAGGCCGCCTTGGAGAACGCTTACCCGACTATTAGAAGCTGAATGCCCGTGACCGCTGAAGTGCTCCCCCACAGGAAGAGAACAGTCTTGCCTGGTGATTGTCGAGCGGTGTTCATTCATCCGTTGTCGCAGCGTCTGCATGGTTTCCCCAATGTACCATGCCTCGGGACATCCTTTCCTGCAGCGTATCAGGTAGACAACGTTGGCTGAGTTGCAAGAGTATGTACCGTGTACCTGGTGGATGGTGTTCTCACGTGAGATGATGGCATCCGTGTCGATGATCCAGCACGTCTTGCAGAGGTTGTTGTGGCAGGGTTGTGTGGTGTCGTGGTCACTGTTCTCCTGAAGGCTGGGTAGTTTGCTGCGGACAATGGTCTGTTTGAGTTTGTGCAGTTGTTTGAAGGCAAGAAGTGGGGGTGTGGGGATGGCCTTGGCGAGATGTTCGTCTTCATCAATGACATGTTGAAGGCTCCAAAGAAGATGTCATAGCTTCTCCGCTCCGGGGAAGTACTGGACGACGAAGGGTACTCTGTCCACTGTGTCCCGTGTTTGTCTTCTGAGGAGGTCGGTGCGGTTTTTCGCTGTGGCGCGTCGGAACTGTTGATCGATGAGTCGAGCGCCATATCCTGTTCTTATGAGGGCATCTTTCAGCGTCTGGAGGTGTCTGTTGCGATCCTCCTCATCCGAGCAGATCCTGTGTATTCGGAGGGTTTGTCCGTAGGGGATGGCTTCTTTTACGTGTTTAGGGTGGAAGCTGGAGAAGTGGAGCATCGTGAGGTTATCCGTGGGCTTGCGGTACAGTGAGGTGCTGAGGTGACCGTCCTTAATGGAGATGCATGTGTCCAAGAATGCAACCGATTCCGGAGAGTAGTCCATGGTGAGTCTGATGGTGGGATGGAACTTGTTGATGTCATCATAGAGTTGTTTCAGTGATTGTTCACCATGAGTCCAAAGGAAGAAAATGTCATCGATGTATCTAGTGTATAGCATCGGTTGAAGGTCCTGTGCGGTGAAGAAGTCTTGTTCGAACCTGTGCATGAAGATGTTGGCAATATTGAGGTGTGAATTTGGTGCCCATGGCTGTTCCATGTGTTTGGATGAAGAACTGGTTGTTGAAGGTGAAGACATTGTGGTCCAGGATGAAGCGGATGAGTTGTAAAATTGCACCTGGAAACTGGCAGTTGTCGGCGCTGAGCACTGAGGCAGTTGCAGCAATGCCATCATCGTGGGGGATGCTGGTGTAGAGTGCCGAGACATCCATTGTGACGAGGAGTGCTCCTGGTTCAACTGCTCCATGTGTGCTGAGTTTCTGTAGGAAGTCCGTCGTGTCGCGACAAAAGCTGGGGGTTCTTTGTACAATGGGTTTCAGGATGCCCTCGACATAGCCGGAGAGGTTCTCGCACAGGGTCCCATTGCCCGAAACGATGGGACGGCCGGGTGTGTTTGCCTTGTGTATCTTCGGGAGGCAGTAGAGATCTCCAACACGGGGAGTATGTGGGATGAGAGCATGGAGGGTGCTCTGAAGGTCCGGATCAAAGGTCTTGATCAGAGTGTTGAGTTGACGGGTGTGTTCTTTGGTCGGATCTGTGGGTAACTGTCTGTAGTGTTCCTCGTTGTTCAGTTGTCGGTACCCTTCTTTGCAGTAATCCGTTCTGTTCAGTATGACGATGGCCCCTCCTTTGTCTGCTGGTTTGATGACAATGTTGCGGTTGGTCTTGAGAGCATGGATGGCGTTACGTTGTGCTTGGGTGATGTTCGGTGCTGTCTTGTGAGTGCGGCTGATGAATCTGGTGTTGGCGCACCTCCTGACGGCTTGGGCATACATGTCAAGTTGAGGGCAGCGGCCTTGGCAACTTCGATTTCATCTGGTTGAAGTGTGTGGCCCGACAAGTTGACAATGGACTTCCCTGCAGTGGTACTGTTTCCTACTGTGGTACCGGGGGAGGCTTGGTTGCTGCTGGTGGCGATGCCGAGTTTCTCAAGTTTCCTGTTCTTGGTGTGCATGTAGATGGTGTAGTTCCTGTGTCTCGTCTGCTTGGCAGAGTTTCACAGCTGGTCCGCGTCCTGAGCGCAAGTTGAGAATATGGACGTTATCAGGGGAGGTCCCAGAGGATTAAGAGAATAGCCAGTGTTGTTCCTTTGTTTAAGAAGGGTAGCAAGAATAATCCAGGTAATTACAGGCCGGTGAGCCTTACATCAGTGGGAGGGAAATTATTGATGAGGATTCTTTGAGACAGGATTTATTCCCACTTGGACATAAGTGGACGTATTAGTGAGTGGTTTTGTGAAGGGGAGGTCGTGTCTCACTAACTTCATTGAGTTTTTCGAGGAAGTGACGAAGATGATTGATGAGGGTAGGGCAGTGGATGTTGTCTACATGGACTTCACTAAGGTCTTTGACAAGGTCCCTCATGGCAGACTGGTGCAGAAGGTGAAGTCGCATTGGGATCAGAGGTGAGCTGGCAAGGTGGATACAAAACTGGCTCGGTCAGAGAAGACAGAGGGTAGCAGTGGAAGGGTGCGTTTCTGAATGGAGGGCTGTGACAAGTGGCGTTCCTCAGGGATCAGTGCTGGGACCTTTGCTGTTTGTAATATGTATAAATGATTTGGAGGAAAATGTAACTGGGTTTGATTAGTAAGTTTGCGGACGACACAAAGGTTGGTGGAATTGCGGATAGCGACGAGGACCATCAGAGGACACAGCAGGATATAGATCATAGAATATAGAACATAGAAAAAATACAGCACAAATAAAGCACAATACAGCCCACAAGTTGCGCCGGTCATGTTCCTACCTACCTAGGCTTATATATAGGCTTACCTATAACCCTCAATCCTATTAAGTCCCATGTACTCATTCAGAAGTCTCTTAAAAGACCCTATCAAGTTTGCCTCCACCACCACTGACGGCAGCCGATTCCACTCACCCACCACCCTCTGAGTGAAAAACTTACCCCTGACATCTCCTCTGTACCTACTCCCCAGCACCTTAAACCTGTGTCCTCTCGTAGCAGCCATTTCAGCCCTGGGCAAAAGCCTCCGAGAATCCACCCGATCTATACCTCTCAACATCTTGTACACCTCTATCAGGTCACCTCTCATCCTTCGTCTCTCCAAGGAGAAAAGACCGAGCTCCCTCAACCTATCCTCATAAGGCATGCCAACCAATCCAGGCAACACCCTTGTAAATCAGTTGGAGACTTGGGCGGAGAGATGGCAGATGGAGTTTAATCCGGACAAATGTGAGGTAATGCATTTTGAAAGGTCTAATACAGATAGGAAATATACAGTAAATGGCAGAACCCTTAAGAGTATTGATAGGCAGAGGGATCTGGGTGTACAGGTACACAGGTCACTGAAAGTGGCAACGCAGGTGGAGAAGGTAGTCAAGAAGGCATACGGCATGCTTGCCTTCATCAGCCGGGGTATTGAGTTTAAAAATTGGCAAGTCATGTTGCAGCTTTATAGAACCTTAGTGAGGCCGCACTTGGAAAATAGTGTTCAATTCTGGTCGCCACACTACCAGAAGGATGTGGAGGCTTTGGAGAGGGTTCAGAAAAGATTTACCAGGATGTTGCCTGGTATGGAGGGCATGAGCTATGAGGAGAGCTTGGAGAAACTTGGTTTGTTCTCACTGGAACGACGGAGGTTGAGGGGCGACCTGATAGAAGTCTACAAGATTATGAGAGGCATGGACAGAGTGGATAGTCAGAAGCTTTTTCCCAGGGTGGAAGAGTCAATTACTCGGGGGCACAGGTTTAAGGTGCGAGGGGCAAGGTTTAAAAGAGATGTACGAAGCAGATTTTTTACACAGAGAGTGGTGGGTGCCTGGAACTCGCTGCCGGGGAGGTGGTGGAAGCGGATACAGTAGTGACTTTTAAGGGACGTCTTGACAAGTACATGAATAGGATGGGAATAGAGGGATACGGTCCCCGGAAGGGTCGGGGGTTTAGTTCAGTCGGGCAGCATGGTCGGTGCAGGCTTGGAGGGGTCAAAGGGCCTGTTCCTGTGCTGTAATTTTCTTTGTTCTTTGTGTGTCTAGATGGGAGAGTAAATATTTCTATCCCTATCCCTGTACTCAAATCCTCTCACTATGAAAACCAACATACCATTTGCCTTCTTTACTGCCTGCTGTACCTGCGCGCTTACTCTCAGCGACTGATGCACGAGGACTCCGAGGTCTCGCTGAGTATCCACTTCTCTCAATTTACACCCATTCCAGGAAACCCAGACAATCTGCCGGAGCATTCCTATCGCTGGGAGAAAGCTTCTCACCTCGACGCTGCCACAGTCACATTCCTCATTATCCTCCACATATCCGTTGCCACATCTGTGAGCTCCGTACATTCTCTTCATGTCCGGCAAGTTAAAGAGGCACATTCCACCTCCCTTCCCAAAATACTGCCACAGATCCAGCCGGCTACAGGAGCTGAACACTCTCGGGAACGGGTGTCTACAAGACAAGGACATGGATTACAGTGTGTACAGGAACAGAACACAGAGAAGCCCCACCCTCAGAGACAGAGACAAACCCCACCCTCAGTGACAAACCCCCACCCTCAGCAACAAACCCCCACCCTCAGCAACAGAGACACAGACAAACCCCCACCCTCAGCAACAGAGACACAGACAAACCCCCACCCTCAGTGACAGAGACACAGACAAACCCCTCCCACAGTGACAGAGACAGACCCCCACCCTCAGAGACACAGACAAACACCAAACACACAGATAAACCCTCACCCTCAGCAACAGAGACACAGACAACCCTCTCCGTCAATGACAGAGACAAACCCCTCCCTCAGCGACACAGACAAACCCCTCCCACAGTGACAGAGACAGACCCCCACCCTCAGAGGCAAACCCCTCCCTCACTGACACAGACCCCATTAGTGCTTAGGGTCGGTGTTTGGGGTCAGGGCTTGGATATAAGTTGTCCCATTGGTAAGACGCAGCATGGGTTGATGAAGGGCAGGTCATGTTTGACTAATTTGGTGGAATTCTTTGAGAACATTACATGTGCAGTGGACAATGGGGAACCTGTGGATGTGGTGTATCTGGATTTCCAGAATAAGAACATAAGAACATAAGAAATAGGAGCAGGAGTAGGCCATCTAGCCCCTCGAGCCTGCCCCGCCATTCAATAAGATCATGGCTGATCTGACGTGGATCAGTACCACTTACCCGCCTGATCCCCATAACCCTTAATTCCCTTACCGATCAGGAATCCATCCATCCGCGCTTTAAACATATTCAGCGAGGTAGCCTCCACCACCTCAGTGGGCAGAGAATTCCAGAGATTCACCACCCTCTGGGAGAAGAAGTTCCTCCTCAACTCTGTCTTAAACCGACCCCCCTTTATTTTGAGGCTGTGTCCTCTAGTTTTAACTTCCTTACTAAGTGGAAAGAATCTCTCCGCCTCCACCCTATCCAGCCCCCGCATTATCTTATAAGTCTCCATAAGATCCCCCCTCATCCTTCTAAACTCCAACGAGTACAAACCCAATCTCCTCAGCCTCTCCTCATAATCCAAACCCCTCATCTCCGGTATCAACCTGGTGAACCTTCTCTGCACTCCCTCCAATGCCAATATATCCTTCCTCATATAAGGGGACCAATACTGCACACAGTATTCCAGCTGCGGCCTCACCAATGCCCTGTACAGGTGCATCAAGACATCCCTGCTTTTATATTCTATCCCCCTCGCAATATAGGCCAACATCCCATTTGTCTTCTTGATCACCTGTTGTACCTGCAGACTGGGCTTTTGCGTCTCATGCACAAGGACCCCCAGGTCCCTTTGCACGGTAGCATGTTTTAATTTGTTTCCATTGAGATAGTAATCCCATTTGTTATTATTTCCTCCAAAGTGTATAACCTCGCATTTCTCAACGTTATACTCCATTTGCCATATCCTCGCCCACTCACTCAGCCTGTCCAAATCTCTCTGCAGATCTTCTCCGTCCTCCACACGATTCACTTTTCCACTTATCTTTGTGTCGTCTGCAAACTTCGTTACCCTACACTCCGTCCCCTCCTCCAGATCATCTATATAAATGGTAAACAGTTGCGGCCCGAGTACCGATCCCTGCGGCACGCCACTAGTTACCTTCCTCCAACCGGAAAAACACCCATTTATTCCGACTCTTTGCTTCCTGTCGGATAGCCAGTCCCCAATCCACTTTAACACACTACCCCCAACTCCGTGTGCCCTAATCTTCTTCAGCAGCCTTTTATGGGGCACCTTATCAAACGCCTTTTGGAAATCCAAAAACACCGCATCCACCGGTTCTCCTCCATCAACCGCCCTAGTCACATCTTCATAAAAATCCAACATGTTCGTCAAGCACGACTTTCCCCTCATGAATCCATGCTGCGTCTGATTGATCGAACCATTTCTATCCAGATGCCCTGCTATCTCCTCTTTAATAATGGATTCCAGCATTTTCCCTACTACAGAAGGCATTTGACAAGGTGCCGCACCAAAGACTGCTACATAAGATAAAGGTGCACGGTGTTACGGGTAATGTATTAGCGTGGATAGAGGATTGGTTAACTAACAGAAAGCAAAGAGTGGGGTAAATGGGTGTTTTTCTGGTTGGCGATCAGTGACTAGTGGTGTGCCTCAGGGATCAGTGTTGGGACCGCAATTGTTTACGATTTACATAGATGATTTGGAGTTGGGGACCAAGTCTCTGATCGTGTCCCACTTTAAACTAGAAAGGTTGGGGGGAAGGGAATCGAGATGAGGGGACTGAGAGTGAGGAGGGTAGCCCGCAAATAGAGAGGGATTGTAGACAGGGTAAGAGGGAGATTAGACGGGTGATGGAGAAGGGGAGAGCTCAGACCAAAGGTTTGAGATGTGTCTATTTTAACACCAGGAGTGTAGTGAATAAAGTGGATGAGCTTTGAGTGTGGATTGATGCTTGGAAGTGTGATGTGGTGGCCATTGCGGAGACTTGGGGACAGGGACAGGACTGGATACTTCAGGTGCCGGGTTTCAGATGTTTCAGAAAGGACAGAGAGGGAGGCAAAAGAGGGGGGGGAGTGGCACCGCTGATCAGGGATAGTGTCACAGCTGTAGAGAAGGTGGAAACTGTGGAGGGATTGTCGACAGAGTCTCTGTGGGTGGAAGTTCGGAGCGGGAAGGGGTCGATAACTTTGCTGGGTGTTTTCTACAGGCCGCCCAATAGTAACAGGGCTGTTGAGGAGCAGATTGGGAAACAGATCCTGGAGAGATGTAGTAATAACAGGGTTGTCGTGATGGGAGACTTTAATTTCCCAAACATCGATTGGAATATCCCGAGGGTAAGGGGTTTGGATGGGGAGGAGTTTGTTAGGTGTGTTCAGGAGGGTTTCCTCCTGAACACACCTAACACTATTCACGGTGGAAAGGGATCTGGGTGGTTGTACTGCTGGTTTGCGGTGGACAGAAAGGATCGAGCATGTGGACATAAAGAAAGAGGATGTGTTGGAACTATTGAATGGCATCAAGGTTGGTAAGTCGCCGGGACCGGATGGGATGTACCCCAGGTTACTGTGGGAGGCGAGGGAGGAGATTGCGGAGCCTTTGGCGATGATCTTTGCATCGTCCATGGAGACGGGAGAGGTTCCGGAGGATTGGAGGATTGCGGATGTGGTTCCTATATTCAAGAAAGGGAACAGGGACAGCCCGGGAAATTACCGACCGGTGAGTCTAACCTCAGTGGTTGGTAAGTTGATGGAGAGGATCCTGAGAGACAGGATTTATGATCATCTAGAGAAGTTTAGTATGATCAAAAGTAGTCAGCACGGCTTTGTCAAGGGCAGGTCGTGCCTTACGAGCCTGGTTGAGTTCTTTGAAAATGTGACCAAACACATTGACGAAGGAAGAGCGGTGGATGTGGTCTATATGGACTTCAGCAAGGCGTTCGATAAGGTCCCCCATGCAAGACTTCTTGAGAAAGTGAGAGGGCATGGGATCCAAGGGGCTGTTGCCTTGTGGATCCAGAACTGGCTTGCCTGCAGAAGGCAGAGAGTGGCTGTGGAGGGGTCTTTCTCTGCATGGAGGTCAGTGACCAGTGGAGTGCCCCAGGGATCTGTTCTGGGACCCTTGCTGTTTGTCATTTTCATAAATGACCTGGATGAGGAAGTGGAGGGATGGGTTGGTAAGTTTGCTGACGACACCAAGGTAGGTGGTGTTGTGGATAGTTTGGAGGGATGTCAGAAGTTGCAGCGAGACATAGATAGAATGCAATACTGGGCGGAGAAGTGGCAGATGGACTTCAACCCGGATAAGTGTGTGGTGATCCATTTTGGCAGATCCAATGGGATGAAGCAGCAGTATAATATGAAGGGTACCATTCTTAGCAGTGTAGAGGATCAGAAGGACCTTGGGGTCTGGGTCCATAGATCTCTTAAATCGGCCTCGCAGGTGGAGGATGCGGTCAAGAAGGCGTACGGCGTACTGGCCTTCATTAATCGAGGGATTGAGTTTAGGAGTCGGGAGATAATGCTGCAGCTTTATAGGACCCTGGTTAGACCCCACTTGGAGTACTGCGCGCAGTTCTGGTCACCTCATTACAGGAAAGATGTTGAAGCCATTGAAAGGGTGCAGAGGAGATTTACAAGGATGTTGCCTGGATTGGGGGGCATGCCTTATGAGGATAGGTTGAGGGAGCTTGGTCTCTTCTCCCTGGAGAGACGAAGGATGAGAGGTGACCTGATAGAGGTTTACAAGATGTTGAGAGGTCTGGATAGGGTAGACTCTCGGAGGCTATTTCCAAGGGCTGAAATGGTTGCTACGAGGGGACACAGGTTTAAGGTGCTGGGGGGTAGGTACAGAGGAGATGTCAGGGGTAAGTTTTTCACTCAGAGGGTGGTGGGTGAGTGGAATCGGCTGACGTCGGTGGTGGTGGAGGCAAACTCGTTGGGGTCTTTTAAGAGACTTCTGGATGAGTACATGGGATTTAATGGGATTGAGGGCTATAGATAGGCCTAGAGGTGGGGATGTGATCGGCGCAACTTGTGGGCCGAAGGGCCTGTTTGTGCTGTGGCTTTCTATGTTCTATGTTCTAATATCAAATGGGATGAAGGAGTATAATATCAAATGGGATGAAGGAGTATAATATCAATTGGGCGGCACGGTAGCACAGTGGTTAGCACTGCTGCTTCACAGCTCCAGGGTCCCGGGTTCGATTCCCGGCTCGGGTCACTGTCTGTGTGGAGTTTGCACATTCTCCTCGTGTCTGCGTGGGTTTCCTCCGGGTGCTCCGGTTTCCTCCCACAGTCCAAAGATGTGCGGGTTAGGTTGATTGGCCAGGTTAAAAAAATTGCCCCTTAGAGTCCTGGGATGCGTAGGTTAGAGGGATTAGTGGGTAAAATATGTGGGGGTAGGGCCTGGGTGGGATTGTGGTCAGTGCAGACTCGATGGGCCGAATGGCCTCCTTCTGCACTGTAGGGTTTCTATTTCTATTCTATTCTTGTAAGACTCTTAGTACTGTAGAGGATCAGAAGGAGCTTGCGGTCCGGGTCCATAGGACTCTTAAATCGGCCTCGCAGGTTGAGGGGGTGGTTAAGAAGGCGTATGGTGTGCTGACCTTCATCAATCGAGGGATTGAGTTTAGGAGTCGGGAGATAATGATGCAGCTATATAAGACCCTCGTCAGACCCCATTTGGAGTACTGTGCTCAGTTCTGGTCGCCTCATTACAGGAAGGATGTGGAAAGGATTGAAAGGGTGCAGAGAAGATTTACAAGGATGTTGCCTGGATTGGTTGGCATGCCTTATGAGGATAGGTTGAGGGAGCTCGGTCTTTTCTCCTTGGAGAGATGAAGGATGAGAGGTGACCTGATAGAGGTGTACAAGATGTTGAGAGGTCTCGATCGGGTGGATTCTCGGAGGCTTTTTCCCAGGGCTGAAATGGCTGCTACGAGAGGACACAGGTTTAAGGTGCTGGGGAGGAGTTACAGGGGAAATGTTAGGGGTAAGTTTTTCACTCAGAGGGTGGTGGGCGAGTGGAATCGGCTGCCGTCAGTGGTGGTGGAGGCAAACTCGATAGAGTCTTTTAAGAGACTTCTGGATGAGTACATGGAATGTAATAGGATTGAGGGTTATAGGTAAGCCTAAATATAAGCCTAGGTAGGTAGGAACATGACCGGCGCAACTTGTGGGCCGAAGGGCCTGTTTGTGCTGTAGTTTTTCTATGTTCTATGTTCTAAGTGTAGTGTGTCAAAATTCGCAGATAACACTAAGATGGGTGGAAGAGCAAAGTGTGCAGAGGATGCTGAAACTCTGCAAAGGGATATAGATAATGTAAGTGAGTGGGCGATGGTCGGGCAGATGGAGTACAATGTTGGTAAATGTGAGGCCATCCATTTTGGTAGGAATAACAGCAAAATGGACTATTATTTAAATGGTAAAAAATTGCAGCATGCTGCTGTGCAGAGGGACCTGGGTGTCCTTGTGCAGGAATCTCAAGGAGTTGGTTTGCAGGTGCAGCAGGTAATTAAGAAGGCAAATGGAATTTTGTCCTTCATTGCTAGAGGGATGGAGTTTAAAAACAGTGTAAATTGGAAGGAGGCATTCTCGAGGAAAAGTACTGAAGTAAGGTGGCAGATTTTCAAGCAATGTTTGTCTGGAGTTCTGCATGACAACGTTCCGATGAGACAGGGAGGTATTGGTAGGTTACAGGAACCGTGGTTCCTGTATTACAAGGGAGGAAGTGTTAGGTTTGTTAGAGAATATAAAGACTGACAAATCCCCAGGGCCTGATGGAATCGATCCAAGGCTGCTCAGGGAGACGAGAGATGAAATCGCTGGGCCTCTGACGCAAACCTTTAGAACCATAGAACCATAGAAAATTACAGCTGTTGCAGCTGTATAAGGTGCTGGTGAGGCCACACCTGGAGTACTGTGTACAGTTTTGGTCTCCTTACTTGAGAAAGGATATACTGGCACTGGAGGGGGTGCAGAGGAGATTCACTAGGTTGATTCCGGAGTTGAGAGGGTTGGCTTATGAGGAGAGACTGAGTAGACTGGGGCTATACTCATTGGAATTCAGAAGAATGAGGGGAGATCTTATGGAAACATATAAGATTATGAAGGGAATAGATAAGATAGAAGCAGGGAAGTTGTTTCCACTGATGGGTGAAGCTAGAACTAGGGGGCATGGCCTCAAAATAAGGGGAAGCAGATTTAGGACGGAGTTGAGGAGGAACTTCTTCACACAAAGGGTTGTGAATCTGTGGAATTCCCTGCCCAGTGAAGCAGTTGAAGCTACCTCATTGAATGTTTTTAAGGCAAGGATAGATAAATTTTTGAACAGTAAAGGAATTAAGGGTTATGGTGAGCGGGCGGGTAAGTGCAGCTAAGTCCACAAAAAGATCAGCCATGATCTTATTGAATGGCGGAGCAGGCTTGGGGGGCCAGATGGCCGACTCCTGCTCCTAGTTCTTATGTTCTAATGTCAGGATTTGGGGTCAGGGTCAGCGTTTGGGTTGAGGGGTCAGAGTTGAGGGATCAGTGTTTGGGGCCGGGGTTTGGGGTCGGGGTTTGGAGCCGGGGTTTGGGGTCGGGATTTGGGGTCGGGGTTTGGGTTCGGGGTTTGGGGTCGGGGTCGGGGTTTGGGGTCGGGATTTGGGGTCGGGGTTTGGGGTCGGGGTTTGGGGTCGGGGTTTGGGGTCGGGGTTTGGGGCCGGTGCCGGGGTTTGGGGTCAGTGTTTGGGGTCAGTGTTTGGGGTCGGGGTTTGGGGTCGGGGTTTGGGGTCGGGGTTTGGGGCCGGGGTTTGGGGACGCGGTTTGGGGTCAGGGTTTGGGGTCGGGGTTTGGGGTCGGGGTTTGGGGCCGGGGTTTGGGGTCGGGGTTTGGGGCCGGGGTTTGGGGTCAGGGTTTGGGGTCGGGGTTTGGGGCCGGGGTTTGGGGTCAGGGTTTGGGGTCGGGGTTTGGGGCCGTGGTTTGGGGCCGGGGTTTGGGGTCGGGCTTTGGGGCCGGGGTTTGGGGTCGGGGTTTGGGGTCGGGGTTTGGGGTCGGGGTTTGGGGCCGGGGTTTGGGGCCGGGGTTTGGGGTCGGGGTTTGGGGTCGGGGTTTGGGGTCGGGGTTTGGGGCCGGGGTTTGGGGTCGGGGTTTGGGGTCGGGGTTTGGGGCCGGGGTTTGGGGCCGGGGTTTGGGGTCGGGGTTTGGGGCCGGGGTTTGGGGCCGGGGTTTGGGGTCGGGGTTTGGGGCCGGGGTTTGGGGCCGGGGTTTGGGGTCGGGGTTTGGGGTCGGGGTTTGGGGCTGGGGTCTGGGGTCGGGGCCGGGGTTTGGGGCCAGGGTTTGGGGTCGGGGTTTGGGGTCGGGGTTTGGGGTCGGGGTTTGGGGTCGGGGTTTGGGGTCGGGGTTTGGGGTCGGGGTTTGGGGTCGGGGTTTGGGGTCGGGGTTCGGGGTCAGTGTTTGGGGTCGGGGTTCGGGGTCAGTGTTTGAGGTTAGGGGAAGGTTCTGACCCTGTTGCAGCCGCCATAATGCAGCCTCCCTGTTCGGCCGAGGCCCGGACACAGCAATGTGGACCATCATGCCTCATGCCAAAGTTGTGTCCAATCTCGTGAGCCATCGTCGCAGCTGCACCAATCGCAGGAGCCGAATGATCCTGAGGACGAATCAGAAACAATCAACTGCTCTGTCGCCACAACATGGAGAGAGGCTTCAAAAATCTGACCCTGACACCACTGACTCCCCATTGTCCCGTGACCCCCTACTGACCCCTCCGCTGACCCCCTGCTGATCCCTCCGCTGACCCCTCCGCTGACCTCTCTGCTGACCACTCTGCTGACCCCTCACTGACCCCCCACACTGACCCCACCACTGTCCCCTCCGTGACCCCGCCTCACTAACCCCAGACCCTGTTGACCTTCCCACGGACGCTGCCGTAAATATCTCACGGCGGCAACTCCCCCCCCCCCCCCCGGTAAATATCCCACCGCGGTAACTCCCCCCCCCCCCCCGGTAAATATCCCACCGCGGTAACTCCCCCCCCCCCCCCCCGGTAAATATCCCACCGCGGTAACTCCCCCCCCCCCCCCCCCCCCGGTAAATATCCCACCGCGGCAACTCCCCCCCCCTCCCCGGGTAAATATCCCACCGCGGTAACTCCCCCCCCACCCCCCGGGTAAGTATCTCACCATGGTAACTCCTGCTGAGCTATCCGAGGAGCACATTCCCTCCAATGGTGCCATGCCAATCGTGGTTCCTTTAAATGTGATGCCTCTGTAACAGGACAGGAATATTATTGGGCACGGAAGCAGCAGGATGTTCAGGAGAATTCCCTTTAACACCCACTGAAGGGGGAATTAAGAAGCTCCTCATCTTTCACAACATTAGATACCTCTTATTCACTGGCCTAGTATTGGGCAAGCCAATGGCCAGAAGGGGGCATTGTAAGTGGAATGGGCTGGGAAGATATTTACACCAGTCGACATTGAGGCACTGACGGAACCAGCAGCATTCAGTTCAATAACTTTTAAAATAGGTTGATGAGTTAATGAGAAGCAGTTTACACATACAGGATGCAGTAATTGATTGAAACGAGTGATTCTGAGTGTAAAACGCCGACGCTGAGATGTTGTATTGGGAATATCGATCAAAAAGCATTTTACCACAAGCCATCATGGTAAAAGTCACTCAGGCAAAGCCATACTTTGAAAGAATATTTGGGCCTTGGAAATATCAAGTTTTATCAGTAAATGTTTGGATGGGAGAACATTTCGAATACTTAATCATGTTTCATTAATAGGGTTTATTCACTGTCCGGACGAGATGGACTGGTGCCCAGGTGTGGTGTCGCGAGTTAGTCGGGTTACACATCTACACAGTGATCTATCAGGGAACTCATGAGAACATTTATTTGAACTCTGGGCTGAGCACCTTAGGCTACTAGGCAACCGGCGAGTGGGGTCAGCCAAGACAGGAGTTAGCATCCGGATTTCATGGACTAATAAAATACCATTAGGCTGCAAAGTGGGATGCAATTGGCTAAAATATTTGACAGGTATCATTGTTGATTTGTGCACCCTGAAGATGAGTGATTTAAAGTTACTGAAAGGCAGGAATGATTGATAAAAATACCTATAATTGATGTGTTCTGAATTGTAAATGTTGGTGAGGTTCTGCTGCTCGATGTCAGAGATACTGAACCCTTTGATGAACTCCTGGTGGCTGCTGCTTTAAATGAAGTTACATCTTTATCCAGAGATACCGGCCTTGTCTAAACTCGAGGCAGTATCAGTCACCTCGGTTACACATCAACACGGGTAAACACATTCCGACCCAGATAATCCCCGATCCCCACCCAGATAATCCCCATTCCCACCCAGATAATCCCCATTCCCACCCAGATAATCCCCATTCCAACCGGATAATCCCCATTCCAACCGGATAATCCCCATTCCCACCCGGATAATCCCCATTCCCACCCAGATAATCCCCATTCCACCCGGATAATCTCCATTCCCACCCAGATAATCCCCATTCCACCCGGATAATCTCCATTCCCACCCAGATAATCCACATTCCAACCGGATAATCCCCATTCCAACCGGACAATCCCCATTACCACCCGGATAATCCCCATTCCCACCCGGATAATCCCCATTCCACCAGGATAATCCCCATTCCTACCCAGATAATCCCCATTCCCACCCGGATAATCCCCATTCCAACCGGATAATCCCCATTCCACCCGGATAATCCCCATTCCAACCGGATAATCCCCATTCCTTCCAACCGTATAATCCCCATTCCACCTGGATAATCCCCATTCCCACCCGGATAATCCCCATTCCCACACGGATAAACCCCATTCCAACCCGGATAAACCTCATTCCCACCCAGAAAAACCCCAATCCCACCCAGATAAACTCCAGTCCCACCTGGATAATCCCTGATCCCATCCGGATAAACACATTCCCACTCGGATAAACCCCAATCCCATCTGGATAATCCCCATTCCCACCCGGATCATCCCCGATCCCACCTGGATAAACCCCAATCCCACCCGGATAAACCCCAATCCCATCCGGATAAACCCCAATCCCACCCGGATAATCCCCGATCGCACCCGGATAAACCCCAATCCCACCTGGATAAACCCCAATCCCACCTGGATAAACCCCAATCCCACCTGGATAAACCCCAATCCCACCCGGATAATCCCCGATCCCACCAGCCAGGATCAAAGAACAAAGAACAAAGAAAATTACAGCACAGGAACAGGCCCTTCGGCCCTCCAAGCCTGCACCGACCATGCTGCCCGACTGAACTAAACCCCCCTACCCTTCCGGGGACCAAATCCCTCTATTCCCATCCTATTCATGTACTTGTCAAGACGCCCCTTAAAAGTCACTACCGTATCCGCTTCCACTACCTCCCCCGGCAACGAGTTCCAGGCACCCACCACCCTCTGTGTAAAATGTCTGCCTCGTACATCTCCTTTAAACCTTGCCCCTCGCACCTTAAACCTGTGCCCACTAGTAATTGACTCTTCCACCCTGGGAAAAAGCTTCTGACTATCCACTCTGTCCATGCCTCTCGTAATCTTGTAGACTTCTATCAGGTCTCCCCTCAACCTCCGTCGTTCCAGTGAGAACAAACCAAGTCATTGTTCCACCGGAGCAAAGTAGAGAGGGAGCGATTCGTGTCAGGAGTGGCTGAGGGTAAGAGTGATTTTTTTTACCTTACATTTTAGCAGAGTTTTTTTTCCAGTTAAACGGGAAACCGGAAGTAGGCCGCGGGGAGGCCTGGGAAGATTTTTTTTGCCCGATAAATTTGAACGGGGAGTTAACCCGAGACTCTACACCTGTAGAGTCCCCCACCCTCCCCCCTCCTCTAACCTAAAAAAAAGACTCGGAGTAAGAACAAACAGAGTTGTTATCTCTGGTTTGTTACCCGTGCCACGTGATAGTGAGGAGAGGAATAGGGAGAGAGAGCAGTTGAACACGTGGTTACAGGGATGGTGCAGGAGGGAGGGATTCAGATACCTGGACAATTGGGGCTCATTCTGGGGTAGGTGGGACCTCTACAAACGGTGTGGTCTCCACCTGAACCAGAGGGGTAACAATATCATGGGGGGGAAATTTGCTAATGCTCTTCGGGAGGGTTTAAACTAATTCAGCAGGGGAATGGGAACTTGAATTGTAGATCCAGTGTACAGGAGGTTGAGAGTAGTGAGGTCATGGATAAGGTTTCAGAGTCGCAGGAGTGTACTGGCAGGCAGGAAGGTGGTTTGAAGTGTGTATACTTCAACGCCAGGAGCATCCGGAATAAGGTGGGTGAGCTTGCAGCATGGGTGGGTACCTGGGATTTCGATGTTGTGGCCATCTCGGAGACATGGATAGAGCAGGGACAGGAATGGTTGTTGCAGGTTCCGGGGTTTAGATGTTTCAGTAAGATCAGGGAAGGTGGTAAAAGAGGGGGGGGGGTGTGGCATTGTTAGTCAAGGACAGTATTACGGTGGCAGAAAGGACATTTGATGAGGACTCATCTACTGAGGTAGTTTGGGCTGAGGTTAGAAACAGGAAAGGAGAGGTCACCCTGTTGGGAGATTTCTATCGGCCTCCGAAAAGTTCCAGAGATGTAGAGGAAAAGATTGCAAAGATGATTCTGGATAGGAGCGAAAGTAACAGGGTAGTTGTACTGGGGGACTTTAACTTTACAAATATTGACTGGAAAAGCAATAGTTCGAGTACTTTAGAGGGGTCAGTTTTTGTCCAATGTGTGCAGGAAGGCTTCCTGACGCAGTATGTAGATAGACCAACAAGAGGCGAGGTCACATTGGATTTGGTACTGGGTAATGAACCAGACCAGGTGTTTGATTTGGAGGTAGGTGAGCACTTTGGTGACAGTGACCACAATTCGGTTATGTTTACCTTAGCAATGGAAAAGGATAGGTATATACCGCAGGGCAAGAGTTATAGTTGGGGGAAAGGAAATTATGATGCGATTAGGCGAGATTTAGGATGCATAGGTTGGGGAAGGAAACTGCAGGGGATGGGCACAATTGAAATGTGGAGCTTGTTCAAGGAACAGCTACTGCGTGTCCTTGATAAGTATGTACCTGTCAGGCAGGGAGGAAGTGGTCGAGTGAGAGAACCATGGTTTACTAAAGAAGTTGAATCTCTTGTGAAGAGGAAGAAGGAGACTTATGTAAAGATGAGACGTGGAGGTTCAGTTAGGGCGCTTGAGAGTTACAAGTTAGCCAGGAAGGACCTAAAGAGAGAGTTAAGAAGAGCCAGGAGGGGACACAAGAAGTCCTTGGCAGGTAGGATCAAGGAAAACCCTAAAGCTTTCTATAGGTATGTCAGGAGTAAAAGAATGACTAGGGTAAGATTAGGACCACTCAAGGACAGGAGTGGGAAGTTGTGCGTGGAGCCTGAAGAGATAGGAGAGACGCTAAATGAATATTTTTCGTCAGTATTCACGCAGGAAAAAGACAATGTTGTCGAGGAGAATACTGAGATACAGGCTATTGGACTAGACGGGATTGAGGTTAATAAGGAGGTGGTGTTAGCAATTCTGGAAAGGGTAAAAATAGATAAGTTCCCTGGGCCAGATGGGATTTATCCTAGGATTCTCTGGGAGGTGAGGGAGGAGATTGCAGAGCCTTTGTCTTTGATCTTTCTGTCGTCATTGTCTACAGGAACAGTGCCAGAAGACTGGAGGATAGCAAATGTTGTCTCCTTGTTCAAGAAGGGGAGTAGAGAGAACCCTGGTAATTATAGACCGGTGAGCCTTACTTCTGTTGTGGGCAAAGTATTGGAAAAGATTATAAGAGATAGGATTTATAAGCATCTAGAAAGGAATAATTTGATTAGGGGTAGTCAGCACGGTTTTGTGAAGGGTAGGTCGTGCCTCACAAACCTTATTGAGTTCTTTGAGAAGGTGACCAAAGAGGTGGATGAGGGGAAAGCAGTTGATGTGGTGTATATGGATTTCAGTAAAGCATTTGATAAGGTTCCCCATGGTAAGCTTTTGCAGAAGATACGGAGGCATGGGATTGAGGGTGATTTAGTGGTTTGGATCAGGAATTGGCTAGCTGTAAGAAAACAGAGGGTGGTGGTTGATGGGAAATATTCATCCTGGAGTTCAGTTTCTAGTGGTGTACCGCAAGGATCTGTTTTGGGGCCACTGCTGTTTGTCATTGTTATAAATGATCTGGATGAGGGCGTAGAAGGATGGATTAGAACAAAGAACAATACAGCACAGGAACAGGCCCTTCGGCCCTCCAAGCCCGTGCCACTCCCTGGTCCAAACTAGACCATTCTTTTGTATCCCTCCATTCCCACTCCGTTCATATGGCTGTCTAGATAAGTCTTAAACGTTCCCAGTGTGTCCGCCTCCACCACCTTGCCCGGCAGTGCATTCCAGGCCCCCACCACCCTTTGTGTAAAATATGTCCCTCTGATATCCGTGTTAAACCTCCCCCCCTTCACCTTGAACCTATGACCCCTCGTGAACGTCACCACCGACCTGGGGAAAAGCTTCCCACCGTTCACCCTATCTATGCCTTTCATAATTTTATACACCTCTATTAAGTCTCCCCTCATCCTCCGTCTTTCCAGGGAGAACAACCCCAGTTTACCCAATCTCTCCTCATAACTAAGCCCCTCCATACCAGGCAACATCCTGGTAAACCTCCTCTGTACTCTCTCCAAAGCCTCCACGTCCTTCTGGTAGTGTGGCGACCAGAACTGGACGCAGTATTCCAAATGCGGCCGAACCAACGTTCTATACATCTGCAACATCAGACCCCAACTTTTATACTCTCTGCCCCGTCCTATAAAGGCAAGCATGCCATATGCCTTCTTCACCACCTTCTCCACCTGTGACGTCACCTTCAAGGATCTGTGGACTTGCACACCCAGGTCCCTCTGCGTATCTACACCCTTTATGGTTCTGCCATTTATCGTATAGCTCCTCCCTACATTATTTCTACCAAAATGCATCACTTCGCATTTATCAGGATTGAACTCCATCTGCCATTTCTTTGCCCAAATTTCCAGCCTATCTGTATCCTTCTGTAGCCTCTGACAATGTTCCTCACTATCTGCAAGTCCTGCCAATTTTGTGTCGTCCGCAAACTTACTGATCACCCCAGTTACACCTTCTTCCAGATCGTTTATATAAATCACAAACAGTCAATTTGCATTTTGGAAGGTCTAATACAGATAGGAAATATACAGTAAATGGCAGAACCTTTAAGAATATTGATAGGCAGAGGGATCTGGGTGTACAGGTTTACAGGTCACTGAAAGTGGCAATGCAGGTGGAGAAGGCAGTCAAGAAGGCATACGGCATGCTTGCCTTCATCGGCTGGGGTATTGAGTTTGAAAATTAGTAAATTTGCGGATGACACTAAAGTTGGTGGAGTTGTGGACAGTGCGGAAGGTTGTTGCAGGTTACAGAGGGACATAGATAAGCTGCAGAACTGGGCTGAGAGGTGGCAAATGGAGTTTGATGCAGAAAAGTGTGAGGTGATTCACTTTGGAAGGAGTAACAGGAATACAGAGTACTGGGCTAATGGTAAGATACTTGGTAGTGTGGATGAACAGAGGGATCTGGGTGTCCATGTGCATAGATCCCTGAAAGTTGGCACCCAGGTTGATAGGGTTGTGAAGAAGGCGTATGGTGTGTTAGCTTTTATTGGTCGAGGGACTGAGTTTCGGAGCCAGGAGGTCATGTTGCAGCTGTACAGAACTCTGGTGCGGCCACACTTGGAGTATTGCGTACAGTTCTGGTCGCCGTATTATAGGAAGAATATGGAAGCATTGGAAAGGGTGCAGAGGAGATTTACCAGGATGTTGCCAGGTATG
The DNA here is from genome assembly GCF_964213995.1 of Mustelus asterias. NCBI lineage: Eukaryota > Metazoa > Chordata > Chondrichthyes > Carcharhiniformes > Triakidae > Mustelus > Mustelus asterias. The sequence goes on from NW_027592183.1 coordinate 56,449, forward strand.
GTGGGAAGGTCTTATGAGGAAAGGCTGAGGGCCTTGAGGTTGTTTTCGTTAGAGAGAAGAAGGTTAAGAGGTGACTTAATAGAGGCATACAAGATGATCAGAGGATTAGATAGGGTGGATAGTGAGAGCCTTTTTCCTCGGATGGTGATAGCTAACACGAGGGGACATAGCTTTAAATTGAGGGGTGAGAGATATAGGACAGATGTCAGAGGTAGGTTCTTTACTCAGAGAGTAGTAAGGGCGTGGAATACCCTGCCTGCAGCAGTAGTGGATTGGCCAACATTAAGGGCATTTAAATGGTCATTGGATAAACATATGGATGATATTGGAATAGTGTAGGTTAGATGGGCTTTAGATTGGTTTCACAGGTTGGCGCAACATCGAGGGCCGAAGGGCCTGTACTAAGAACATAAGAACATAAGAAATAGGAGCAGGAGTAGGCCATCTGGCCCTTCGAGCCTGCCCCGCCATTCAACAAGATCATGGCTGATCATGTACTGCGCTGTAATGTTCTATGTTCTAAGTTTCTCCAACCTCTCCTCATAGCTAATGCCCTCCATACCAGGCAACATCCTGGGAAATCTTTTCTGTACCCTCTCCAAAGCCTCCACATCCTTCTGGTAGTGTGGCGACCAGAATTGAACACTATATTCCAAGTGCGGCCTAACTAAGCTTCTATAAAGCTGCAACATGACTTGCCAATTTTTAAACTCAATGCCCCGGCCGATGAAGGCAAGCATGCCGTATGCCTTCTTGACTACCTTCTCCACCTGCATTGCCACTTTCAGTGACCTGTGTACCTGTACACCCAGATCCCTCTGCCTATCAATATTCTTAAGGGTTCTGCCATTTACTGTTATATTTCCTATCTGTATTAGACCTTCCAAAATGCATTATCTCACATTTGTCCAGATTAAACTCCAGCTGTCATCTCTCCGCCCAAGCCTCCAACTGATCTATATCCTGCTGTATCCTCTGATGGTCCTCATCGCTATCCGTAAATCCAGCAACCTTTGTGTCGTCCGCAAACTTACTAATCAATCCAGTTATATTTTCCTCCAAATCATTTATATATATTACAAACAGCAAAGGTCCCAGCACTGATCCCTGAAGAACGCCACTTGTCACAGCCCTCCATTCAGAAACACACCCTTCCACTGCTACCCTCTGTCTTCTTTGACCGAGCCAGTTCTGTATTCACAAAGAACAAGAACAAAGAAAATTACAGCACAGGAACAGGCCCTTCGGCCCTCCAAGCCTGCACCGACCATGCTCCCCGACTGAACTAAAACCCCCTCCCCTTCCGGGGACCATATCCCTCTATTCCCATCCTATTTATGTATTTGTCAAGACGCTCCTTAAAAGTCACTACCGTATCCGCTTCCACTACCTCCCCTGGCAATGAGTTCCAGGCATCCACCACCCTCTGTGTAAAAAATCTGCCTTGTACATATCCTTTAAACCTTGTCCCTCGCACCTTAAACCTGAGCCCCCTATTAATTGACTCTTCCACCCTGGGAAAAAGCTTCTGACGATCCACTCTGTCCATGCCTCTCATAATCTTGTAGACTTCTATCAGGTCTCCCCTCAACCTCCGTTGCTCCAGTGAGAACAAACCGTATGCCTTCTTGACTACCTTCTCCACCTGCATTGCCACTTTCAGTGACCTGTGTCTATCAATACTCTTAAGAGTTCTGTATTAGACCTTCCAAAATGCATTACCTCACATTTGTCAGCTCACCTCTGATCCCATGCGACTTCACCTTCTGCACCAGTCTGCCATGAGGGACCTTGTCAAAGGTCTTACTGAAGTCCATGTAGACAACATCCACTGCCCTACCCTCATCAATCATCTTTGTCACTTCCTCGAAAAACTCGATCAAGTTAGTGAGACACGACCATAATGAATGATGGCGCAGTGTCGACATCCTCAGCAAAAGTGCGGCTCTCAGTAGGGCTCTTGGTGTCACAGTCACAGAAACAGGCCCTTCGGCCCAACTTGTCCATGCTGCCATTTTTTAAAACCCCTTAGCTAATCCCAATTGCCCGCATTTGGCCCATATCCCTCTGTACCCATCGTATCCATGTAACTATCTAAATGCTTTTTAAAAGATAAAATTGTCCCCGCCTCTACTACTACCTCTGGGAGCTTGTTCCAGACACTCACCACCCTCTGTGTGAAAAAATTGCCCCTCTGGACACTTGTATCTCTCCCCTCTCACCTTAAACCTATGCCTTCTAGTTTTAGACTCCCCTACCTTTGGGAAAAGATATTGACTATCTACCTTGTCTATGCCCCTCATTATTTTATAGACCTCTATAAGGTCACCCCTCAGCCTCCTACGCTCCAGAGAAAAAAGTCCCAGTCTATCCAGCCTCCCCTTATAACTCAATCCATCAAGTCCCGGTAGCATCCAAGTAAATCTTTTCTGCACTCTTTCTAGTTTAATAATATCCTTTCTATAATAGGCTGACCAGAACTGTACACAGTATTCGAAGTGTGGCCTTACCAATGTCTTGTAAAACTTCAACAAGACGTCCCAACTCCTGTATTCAATGTTCTGACCAATGAAACCAAGCATGCCGAATGCCTTCTTCACCACTCTGTCCACCTGTGACTCCACTTTCAAGGAGCTATGAACATGTACCCCTAGATCTCTTTGTTCTGTAACTCTCCCCAACGTCCTACCATTAACTGAGTAAGTCCTGCCCTGGTTCGATCGACCAAAATGCATCACCTCACATTTGTCTAAATTAAACTCCATCTGCCATTCGTCAGCCCACTGGCCCAATTGATCAAGATCCCGTTGCAATTGGAGATAACTTTCTTCATTGTCCACTATGCCACCAATCTTGGTGTAATCTGCAAACTTACTAACCATGCCCCCTATATTCTCATCCAAATCATTAATATAAATAACAGTGGGCCCAGCTTCTTGTTGGGTGATGCACCCCCAGTGTCACTGCCGTCCACACTTCGTACCCCATCATTAACCAGTGAGCCTGGTGCTGAATGGACTCCAGCGAAACCCAGCTCCCACGTCCTGGATCCACTTACGTGATCAGTTGTGCATTATCGTGCTTTGCTCGGAGCAGCAGACGCTGCCTCCATTTGAGAAAAGCGTAAAGCACTTTATTGGAATCTTCGCTCATCTGTATCTGATCGGAATGTGTCCAAACCTCCAGTCCAATCAGAGCAATCCGGATATTCAGCGCTCTGTAAAACTGTCGGGAATAAAACAAAGAGACTCAGCAGCAGTTCATAGAACTCGGAGCCTGCACGACCTACACAGCACAGGAGAGGCCATTCAGCCCCTCCACACACATTAGCATGCCACACGGTGACTGGGAGCCACACGGTGACTGGGAGCCACACGGTGACTGGGAGCCACAGGGTGACTGGGAGCCGCACGGTGACTGGGAGCCGCACGGTGACTGGGAGCCGCACGGTGACTGGGAGCCGCACGGTGACTGGGAGCCGCACGGTGACTGGGGGTGGTGGGGGTGCACGGCGACCTGGTGGGGTGGGGGCAGGGGGGGTGGTGCACGGTGGCCTGGCCCGGGGGGGGGGGGGGGGGGTGGTGCACGGTGACCTGGCGGGGGGAGGGGGGGGGGGCGACGGGGGCGGGGGGGGGGGGGGGGCAGTGGTGGGGGGGGGGGCAGGGGGGGGGCAGGGGGGGGGCGGGGGTGGGGGGGGTGCACGGTGACCTGGCAGGGCGGGGGTGGGGGGGGGCCGCGGGTGGGGGGGTGGGGGCGGGGGTGGGGGGAGGTGGGGTGGGGGCGGGGGTGGGGGCGGGTGTGGGGGCGGGGGGGTGGGGGGGGCGGGTGTGGGGGCGGGGGGGGGCGGGGGGGTGGGGGGGGCGGGGGGGTGGGGGGGCGGGTGTGGGGGCGGGGGGGTGGGGAGGGTGGGGGGGGCGGGGGGCGGGGGGTGGGGAGGGTTGGGGGGGCGGGGGGGTGGGGGGGGTTGGGGGCGGGGGGGGTTGGGGGCGGGGGGTGGGGGGGTTGGGGGCGGGGGGGGTTGGGGGCGGAGGGGTGGGGGGGGCGGGGGTGGGGGGGGCGGGGCTGGGGGGGGCGGGGGTGGGGGGGGGGCGGGGGTGGGGGGGGTGGGGGGGGCGGGGGGGGGCGGGCCGGGCCAGGGGGGCGCTGCGCACAGTCAGATGTGATCAGCATTCACTCACCTTATCCACATAGTTTGCAATTTCCAACATTCTCTCCTTGGTCTTGGGGAGATTGCGGAGCTGTTTCTGAAACTGAGACAGTCCAACAAGAATAAATACCCGACCAATGGGAATCACACTGAATAAATGTCACTCACACAGGTAGATAAATCCCCGGGACCTGATGAGGTAAATCCCAGGACATTGCGGGAGGCGAGGGAGGAAATTGCGGGTCCCCGAGCCGAGATATTTGAATCATCGATAGTCACGGGTGAGGTGCCTGAAGATTGGAGAGTGGCAAATGTTGTGCCTTTGTTTAAAAAGGGCTGCAGGGAAAAGCCTGGGAACAACAGGCCAGTGAGCCTCACATCTGTGGTGGGTAAATTGTTGGAAGGTATTTTGAGAGACAGGATCTATAGGCATTTAGAGACGCAAGGACTGATTAGGGACAGTCAGCATGGCTTTGTGAGTGGAAAATCATGTCTCACAAATTTGATTGTGTTTTTTGAAGGGGTAACCAAGAAGGTCGATGAGGGCAGTGCAGTTGATGTTGTCTACATGGACTTTAGCAAGGTCTTTGACAAGGTACCGCATGGTAGGTTGTTGCATAAAGTTAAATCTCACGGGATTCAGGGTGAGGTATCTAAATGGATTCAAAATTGGCTTCTTGGCAGAATGATGTGGAGATGCCGGCGTTGGACTGGGGTAAACACAGTGAGAAGTTTAACAACACCAGGTTAAAGTCCAACAGGTTAATTTGGTAGCAAAAGCCACACAAGCTTTCGGAGCTGCAAGCCCCTTCTTCAGGTGAGTGGGAATTCTGTTTCACAGAGCATATAAAGACACAAACTCAATTTACATGAAT
>NW_027592184.1:0-61438 GCF_964213995.1 Mustelus asterias
GGATTCGGCCCTTCGAGCTTACTGTGTCCATTCAACATGATCATGGCTAATCCTCTATCTTAGTACCATACTCTCATGCTCTCCCCATATCTCTTGACACCTTTTAGAGTCTAGCAATCTATCTATTTCCTTAAATATATTCAGCGACTTGGCTTCCACAGACTTCTGTGGTAGAGAATTCCACAGGCTCACCATCCTCTAAGTGAAGAAATTTCGCCTCATCTAAGTCCTAAATGGCCTACCCGGTATCCAGAGGCTAGGACACACCAGCCAGAAGAAACAACATCACTACATCTAGTCCTGTCATCGTTTTATACATTTCAATGAGATCCCCTCTCATTCTTCTAAACTCCATCAAATACAGGCCCAGTCAACCCAACCTCTCCGTACAACAATTCTGCCATCCCTGGAATCACTGGTGAACCTTCACTACTCTCCTTCCGTGGCAAGTATATCCTTCCTTTGAGTAAGGAGACCAAAACTGCACAACAGGTGTGGTCTCACCAAGGCTTTGTACAGCTGCAGTAAACACAGTAAGAAGTTTAACAACACCAGGTTAAAGTCCAACAGGTTTATTTGGTAGCAAAAGCCACACAAGCTTTCGGAGCTCTTAGCCCCTTCTTCAGGTGAGTGGGAATTCTGTTCACAAACAGAGCTTATAAAGACACAGACTCAATTTACATGAATAATGGTTGGAATAATGGCATTCCAACCATTATTCATGTAAATTGAGTCTGTGTCTTTATAAGGTCTGTTTGTGAACAGCATTCCCACTCACCTGAAGAAGGGGCTAAGAGCTCCGAAAGCTTGTGTGGCTTTTGCTACCAAATAAACCTGTTGGACTTTAACCTGGTGTTGTTAAACTTCTTACTGTGTTTACCCCAGTCCAACGCCGGCATCTCCACATCATGACAGCTGCAGTAAGACATCCTTGCTCCTGTACTCAAGTCCTCTTGCAATGAAAGCCAACATACCATTTGCCTTCCTAACTGCATGCTGTATCTTTTAGCCCCATTAATTTCTCCAACACTCTTGTAATAATTTTGTTCAATTCCTTCTCATAACTTCCTCGATTCCTTGTCATCCTTGTGTTTAACCTCGTGTCTGCCCTCAATCCCATTCTGATTCTGTAATTCCTCAGAAGTCTGTGTTGCTCCAGTTCTTTGCTCCTCCTCCATCCCTTTGCACCACCATTATCCGCTGTGTCTTCAGCTGGCTAAGCCCCAAACTCTTTAAGACTCTTTAATTCCCAACTTTTTGACCAAGCTTTAGTTTATCTATCGTAATATCACCTTCCTTGGCTTAGAATCCATTTTTGCATCTCTGTGAAATGCCTTGGGATTTCTTTCTATTGAAAATTGTTCTATAAATGCAGGTCATTGTTGCAGTCCAGTTAAATCATTCCACGTGACCAACTGCACTCTACATTCTGTCACTATCCTACTTTAAACATGCCCATTTTTTCTTTGCTTCCTTGCTATTTGTCAGAATATCACCAAACTTCATTTTATTTTAGCAATGCTTTCAAAGTGTTATCTTTAATCTTAAATGTTTTGAGATATAAAGATATTGATTGTACATTGTGTAAAACTGTTTGATTTCCTTAAGCTCTTTGTTCAGATGGGTGTTCTACACAGTTTGGAAAAAGTAGAATGTTTCTTCAAAACGCAGATTGCGAGTTGTCATTTCATGAAAATCAATAAAATTCTTAAGGATGGCAGGGCTTTGTGCTGCATGATGCTTTTTAGCTTGCACCTTGGTGCATGCTCTTTCTCAAACTGAAGAAATGCTGTGTACTTAAATCAAGGCTGCTGGCCGAGGTGTCTTGCATTGTGCTGTAATACGACTTCTCATTTCAGGAAAGTTGCGACTTGTATATTTTGCTGGGATGTTTGTTTTAATAATGTTTAAGTCATTTACATTTTAAATAGAAGTGCAGAAGGCAAAATGCTGACTGCATTGGACTTCTGAATGTTGCTGAATGTGAATTTCGATCTTTTACTTTGTGAATGCGTGACAGGCAAATTCACAATTTGTGTTTAATGGGTGATGTTTTATTCCAGTTAAGTTTTTATCTTGATTGTCTTTGCATATTTCATCCTGCGGTATCATACTCATGTCAACCATAGTTTGGACATTGATTTTTTTTAATTTATTTGTTTTGTTTTCAGAATAAACACAAATATTGTTCTGTTATTTTGGTATAAGCTTATTACTGTAGCTTTTTGAAAGGGGTAATAAGAAAATGTTGAGTACCTCATGTACGGAAAGAGAGGGAATCATTGTTTGGACTTTGTTTTCTCTTTCAATGTATGAACATTCGTTTGCTGTTATTGTCTAGGGAAGTTGCTAATATTAGGATGACTATTTATTTATACATTAATCACAGCAGAACTGTTTTCCTTTCTGCCTGAGTCAAAACATTTTCACTTACCACTACTGAGAACTGAGCAACCTCCTGTCAGTATTTATTTTGATTAGGATATGAATGAGTAACAGGTTAGAATGAATCATCCTAACCGTAAATTTATCATTTTAAAAATGCACCATTGATATTTCTGTCGGCATGGGAACAATAACAATTTTTTTGAAATGGGTCTAAGCTCCAAGGAGACTTCGCAAACATGAAGCTTTTGAATCAAATACAGTAAAACTTCACTATCTGTTCCTTGTAACTTGTAAAGGCAGTTTATCACCTGTCAGCATTCACATTTACCCGACCACCTGTGTATTTTAATCAAATCCGTCACCCAGAGTCAGGGCAAACTACTCAGCTAATCTTGCAAGTCCTGCCAATGGTGTAGAGTTTCAATAGCAGTGAGTGTGGGTCAGGGATTCATGGTTATTGTGTCAATAGTTATATCTCTAACCCGAATGTAGATATACCCCATACCTACATCACAGCCTCATTGAACAGCCCTGAAAAGTAAGCACTGAGCCACCATCTTTTCTATTTGGAAAATACTTGCGAAGAAGAATATTGAATCAACTATTAAACATAGCAATCTTAATGGTCAGAGCTTTTTCCTTTAAACTGACCCCTGCATTCTGCCAAAATGCAGAGTGAAGTTTGAGAACCAGAATTGATCTCTGTTTGGGGAAAATAAGGCGGCTAAGATCAGGATTGCAGGAGGATGTTTTCTTCATGAAAAATCATGGGTTTTTCAACACTGTTTTAGCAATAGAAATTTGAAAATTCAAGGGGTGAACTTGTATCCTATTTTAGCCTGGTATAACAATCCATTATTTGCTAGGCATTGCCCTAGTTTTGCAGGCTTTCCCTTGTAGCATCAGTCTGAAAAAATTACTTCGAATGAGAACAACACACAATAATTCTGATGTTTCTGAAACACCTTCTGCATGTCAGGCGATTGGCAACTGCGCACAGAACAGTTGAGATTTTTAATTTTGAACCTTTGCACTAAATGCTGCTCCCACTGTGTAGAACTGTGAAACGGTGCAGTAGCACAAGAGTTTATAATGGAATTATCAATGGCAATTTAGTTCTGTAGTTTAAAAAAAAGTGCAGTAAACCTTACAATAAAAGTCTTCACAAATTGAATTTTTGTTTCCTTTTAAGCTTGTTGAAATGTGTGTATATCAACATTGATGAAGAATTTTAAGGCTACTCTGCAGCATTGTATCCTACCTATAAACTGTTTAAACCAAAACCATATTGCGGCCTTTCTCATTTGCTTCTTTCCTGTGTAAATCTCTCTCGAGGTTTGAAATGGAAGTGTCATTTATACCAGCGGAATGTCCCAGCATCAGAACAAACAACTTAGTCAGTCAAGCTTGGTGATCTTACAGTATTTCACACAGTCAAAGATACCCTACTGACCTTTCAGTATAGATCATGGTTTGGCCCATCCAAGGTACTAATATGCTTCTGTGGCTTGTTTCCTGTTGAAGAGGTGATTAATAGCTTTTGATGAATGGAGAACCATTGGTATAAAATTTAAAGTATCCCTGATAATTGGCTGCACACACTAATTAGTAGTAATCTGACCATTATAATCTAATCTGGTGAATTAGTATGCTATCTGTCTACTCTTGATCATCAGTAAAGTGATGGAAGGTGTCTTTGAGAGTGCTCACTTTGGGTTATGTCAGGGGCACTCAGAAACAGATGACAAAATAGTTGCATTTCTGCCTGCCTTGGACATCAAGGTAGCATTTGGCTGAACATGGTACTGAGTAGCCCTAGTAAAGTTGAAGTCAATGGGTATAAGGACTTTGGAGGGGAGAGTTGTTGGGGGAGGCAATTAACCCCAATCATAGTTCCAGGATATCACTGCACCTACTTGATCAATGACCTTCCTTCCATCATAAGGTCAGGAGTGGGGATGTCCATTCATTACTGCATAATGTTCAGCACCATTCACAACTCGTACAAACAGTTACACATTCCCATCTACCCTTGATAATCTTGTTAATGCATTGCCCAACAACAAACCACCTTCCTCCACCATACAAATATTCAATCACCCAGCCTCCTCCGCCTTTTCAGGCAGGGAGTTTTAAAAGTTTTACAGCTCAGAAAATAATTTCTCATTTTGCCCTATGAAAAAACTATCCCCTAGTTCTAGACTCAACCACAAGAGGAAACATTAATTCAAGGTCCATGTTGTGAAGACCAATTACGATGCCTGGCACAATGGAAGGTGGTTGTGGTGGTTGGAGGTCAATCATCTCAGTTCCAGGACATCACTGGGGAGGTAATGGCCGAGTAGGATCACAAGAATATTAATACAGAAACTCAGCTAATGCGCTGGGGGCCCAGATTTGATTCCCACTATGGCAGACGGTGGAATTAATCTACTGATGACCATGATTGTTGGGAAAACCCATCTGGTTCATTAATGTCCTTTAGGCAAGGAAATCTACCGTCCTTATGGATGGCACAGTGGTTAGCACTGCTGCCTCACAGTGCCAGGGACCTGGGTTCAATTCCAGCCTCAGGTTAGTTTGCAAATTCTCCCCGTGTCTGCATGGGTTTCCTCCCACAGTCCAAAGATGTGCAAGTTAGGTTGATTGGCCGTGATAAATTGACCCTAGTGTCGGGGATTAGCAGGGTAAACATGTAGGGTTTTGAGAATTGGGCCTGGGTGTGATTGTGGTTGGTGCAGACTCAATAGGTCAAATGGCCTCCTGCACGTAGGGAATCTATGATTAACTGGTCTGGCCTACATGTGACTCCAGAGCCACAGCAATGTGGTTGATTCCCAACTGCCCTTGGGCAGCTAGGGATAGGCAATAAATGCTGGCCAGCCAGTGACACGTGTCCCACAAATGAATTTTAAAATAAGTTCCTCAGAGTAGTATCCTAGGCCCAACCATCTTCAACTGCTTCATCAATGACCTTTCATCATCAGGTCAGAAGTGGGGATGTTTGCAGATGACTGCACAACATTCAGTACCATTGGCGACGTCTCGGGTACTAAAGCAGTCCAGATGCAGCAAGACTTGGACGATATCCAGGTTTGGGCTGACAAGTGGCAGGTAACATTTGCACCACACGAATACCAGACACTGACTATCTCTAACGAGAGAATTGACTCATTACCTCTTGACATTCAATGGCACTACCATCGCTGAATTACACACTATCAACATTCTGACCAGAAACTGAACTGGACTAACCATATAAATAGTATGGTTACCAGAGCAGGTCAAAGGCTGGGAATTCTGTGGCGAGTAACTCCCAGATCCTGTCCAATATCTGCAAGGCACAAATCAGGAGTGTCGTGAAATACTCTCCACTTGCCTGGATGAGGGCAGCTCTAACAACACTCAAGAAGCTTGACACCATCCAGGACAAAGCAATTTGCTTGATTACTACCCCTTCCACAAACGTTCACTTTCTCCTCCACTGTTGAAAAGTGACAGCTGTGTGTACCATCTACAAGATGCACTGCAGCAACTCGCCAAGATTCCTTAGGCAGCGCTTTCCAAACTCATAACCACTACTAACTCGAAGGACAAGAGCAGCAAATACCTGGGACCACCCACCACCTGGAGGTTCCCCCTCCCACCCCAAGTCACTCACCATGCCGACTTGGAAATGTATTGGCTGTTCCTTCAATGTCACTGGATCAGAATCCTGGTATCCCCTCCCTAACAGCACTGTGGGTGTACTTGCACCACAGAGACTGCAGCGGTTCAAGAAGGTAGCTCGCTACCATCTTCTCAAGGGCAGTTGGGGATGAGCAATGTACCACCTTCTCAAGGGCAGTTGGGGATGGGCAATTAATGCTGGTCTAGTCAGCGACACCCATGTCCCTGTAAATTAATCTTTAAAAAGAGATCTTACGCACTTCAATCAAGTCAACCTTCACTTTTCTGAACTCCAGTAGAAACAAGCCCAATCTGTCTAACCTATCCTCATAAGACAACTCGCTCACTCCAGGTGTCAATCTAGTAAACCTCCTCTGAACCGCCACCAATGCACTTTCATTCTTCTGTAAATAAGGAGACTAAAACTGCACATAGTATTTGAGATGCGGTCTCACCAATGCTCTATATAACTGAAGCATAACATCCTTGTCATTTATGCAATTGCTCCAATATTGCAGCAGCCTGTGCTCATATGCAGCAAGACCTGGATAATGTTTCAACTTGGTCTGATAAGTGGCAATTAACATTCATGCTGCACAGGTCTTGAGCAATAACCCTCTCCAACAATAGAGAATCTAACCATCTCCCCTTGGCATGGGCATCAATGGCAAGCTATTGCTGAATTTCCCACTATCAGTATTCTGGGTTAGCATTAGTCAGAAACTCAACTAATTTAACTGTATAAATACTGTGACTACAGTTCGGAGGCTGGGGAATTATGTGACTGGTGCCTCAGTATCTGGATCCCTATAGGACTTTACAGCATCTACAAGTCAGGAGCGTGATGGAATACTTACCACTTGCCTGGATGAGTGCCACCCCATCAACACTCAAGAGTTCAACATCACCCCGCACAAAGCAGCCATTTGGCCCCGTTAAGCCGAGAAGCTAGGGTTTCCTGTGCATTGATCTGCAGGATATATTGAGAGAGTCATTAGCAAAGATTATAGGGTCTTAGGAAGAGGTATTGTTTACAAGAAGATGGAGTCTTAGAGAAAGGTATTGTCATAGAGGTTTACAGCATGGAAACAGGCCCTTCGGTCCAACTTGACCATGCCACTCAGTTTTTATCATTAATAAATTGCCTGCTTTTGGCCCATTTCCCTCTATGCCCATCTTACCCATGTAACTGTCTAAATGCTTTTAAAAAGACAAAATTGTACCTGTCTCTACTACTACTTCTGGCAGCTCCAGACACTCACCACTCGTATGGAAAAATTGCCCCTCTGGACCTTTTTGTATCTCTCACTTCTCACCTTAAACCTATGCCCTCTGGTTTTAAACTCCCCTACCTTTGGGAAAAGATGTTGACTATCTACCTTATCCATGCCCCTCAATATTTTATAGACCTCTATAAGCTCACCCCTAAGCTTCCTATGCTCGAGGGAAAAAAGTCCCAGACTATCCAGCCTCTCCTTATAATTCAAACCATCAAGTCCTGGTAGCATCCTAGTAAATCTTTTCTGCACTCTTTCCAGTTTAATAATATCCTTTCTGTAATAGGGTGACCAGAACTGCACACAGTATTCCAAGTGTGGCCTTACCAATGTCTTGTACAACTTCAACAAGACGTCCCAACTCCTGTATTCAATGTTCTGACCAATGAAACCAAGCATGCTGAATGCCTTCTTCAACACGTATCCACCTGTGACTCCACTTTCAAGGAGTTATGAACCTGTACTCCTAGACCTCTTTGTTCTATAACTCTCCCCAACGCCCTGCCGTTAGCTGAGTAAGTCCTGCCCTGGTTCAATCTACCAAAATGCATCACCTCGCATTTATCTAAATTAAACTCCCATCTGCCAGTCATCAGCCCACTGACTCAATTGGTCAAGATCCCGTTGCAATCCTAGATAACCTTCTTCACTGTCCACTATGCTGCCGATCTTGGTGTCATTGCAAACTACTAACCATGCCTCCTAAATTCTCATCCAAATCATTAATATAAATGACAAATAACAGTGGACCCAGTACTACTCCCTGAGGCACACAGCTGACCACAGGCCTCCATTTTGATGAACAATCTTCTACAACTACCCTGTCACTAAACCAATTTTGTATCCAATTGGCTACCTCACCCTGGATTCCGTGAGATTTAACCTGATGCAACAACCTAACATAGAATCGTAGAATCCTACAGTGCAGAAGGAGGCCATTCAATGGGCCGAGAGTCTGCATGGACCACAATCTCACATAGGCCCTATCCCCATAACACCATGTATTTATCCTAGCTAGTTCCCCTGACACTAAGGGGAAATTTTAGCATTGCCAATCCACCTAACCCGTACATTTTTGGAGTGTGGGAGGAAATCGGAACATTCGAAGGAAACCCACGCAGACACAGTGATCCAAGCTGGGAATTGAACCCGGGTCCATGGCGCTGTGAGGCAGTAGTGTTAACCATTGTGCCAGCGTGCTACCCATGATGTACCATGCCCATGTACCTGGTCAAAGGCCTTGCTAAAGCCCATGTAGACAACATTGACTGCACTGCCCTCATCTACCTTCTTGGTTACCCCTTCAAAAAGCTCAAATCAAATTTGTTGTATTCAAAAGGATGGGACCTTGGGGAAGAGGTATTGCGTACGAGAGGATGGTCGTTATGCTGAATCTCTTATAAAGTTCTGGTTTGATCACAACTAGCGAGAGTATGTAATTCTGGTCACCGCACCCAAGGGAGGATGCTAGGGTCCCAGGAGTTTTATCTACAAGGTTAGGGTTGGAGAAACTGGGATGTTCTCCTTGGAGAACAGGATCTCGAAGGGAGATTTGATAGAGATGTACAAGATTATGGCAGGTTTATATAAGATAGACAAAGAAAAGCTGTTCCCATTGGCTGATGGTACAAGGGTTGGGGAAGATTAAAGTCCTGGGAAAGAGATGCAGGGGGAAGGTGAGCAACACCTAGTGGCAATGTCTAGAACTTATTACCTATGAGGGTAGTGCAAGCGGAGGCAGTCATCGATTTCAAAAGGAAATAGGATGGCCACTTGAAATAAATAACATTACAGAACTAGGGGCATGGGCTGACTGGGATGCTGTATAGACAGCTGGCATACACCTGATGGGCTGAACAGCCTCCATCTATACTGTAATGGCTGAGGTGAATCAGATACAACAATCGAGTAGTTACCTAGTCAGCATCACTGATAACACAAACATTACTGGTAGCAAATCAAAAACCCCAAAACTGAATGCAACTCACTATAAATAAAATATTTTATTAGTTGCTGTTGAAATCTAAAACAGCACAAGCAACCAATCTAGAGGACTTTGGTGAAAGGTGGCATCAGCTGTGAGTCATAGGATTACACAAATTTAGGAAGGCATTCAGCACCCACCATATCACCCTCAAGTAGCACACACTGCTTTCTGATTTACAGGCACCTTTTAATACATTGCCTTGTTTCTGAAGCCCTTTAGAGACAGAATCATAGGTTAATTACAGCATGGGAAGCTTGATTGTCTGGGTGTCTAAGCTAATTAGCTTAATGAGGGAGATTAGAATATGAGTAAACTAAAAATAAATATAAAAGGAGACCGTTTGTGCCAATATAGAAGAAGAAAGAGAGTAACTAAAGTAAACATTTGTCTCTTGGAGAATGAGATTGGGAAACTATAGGAAACAATGAAATGGCAGAGAGTTTCAACAGGTCTTTTGTGTCTGTTTTCATGGTAAAAAGAGCTAAAAAAAAACCCCAAGAAAAATAAAATATCAAGAAGCAAGTAACCAGGAACTAAAATGAATCGTCGTTGCTCGGGAGAAAGTACTAGGAAAATAATTGGGGCGAAAGGCTGAGAAGTCCCCTGGACCTGATGGACTGAATCCTAGGGTCTTGAAAGAAGTGACTGCAGCGATAGTGGATGCTTTGGTTGGAATCTTACAAAATTCCCTAGGTTCTGGAAAAGTCCCAGAAGATTGAAAAATTGCAAATATAACACTTGTATTCAAAAAAGGAGGGAGACAGGAAGCAGGAAAATAGAGGCCAGTTAGTCTGGCAGCTGTCACTGGGAAAATGCTAGTATATTATTACAGAGATAGTAGCCGGTCATTTAGAAAATCATAACATAATTGGGCAGAGTCAGCAGGTTCTAAAGGAAAATAGGGTTTGACAGATTTATTAGAATTCTTTTAGGATGTAACAAATAAGGTAGATTAAGGGGAAGCAGTAGATGCAGTGAAATCGGACCTCCAAAAGGGGTTTGATAAGGTGCCACATAAAAGGTTACTACACAAGATGGGGAAGGACAATATATTTGCATAGGTAGAAGATTGGCTGACAGGAAATAGAACTATAGAATCCCTACAGTGCAGGAAGGCCCATCGAGTCTGCACCAACTCTCCAAAAGAGAATCTCACCCAGGCCCTCCCCTCTTGGAGGCAAGGTAGCACAGTGGTTAGCACTGCTGCCTCACAGGTTCAATTCCGGCCTTGGGTGACTGTGTGGAATTTACGCTTCCTCTGGGTGCTCTGGTTTCCGGTGCAGGTGGATTGGCCTGTTAAATGCACGGGATTATGGGGATAGGGTGGGAGGTGGACCTAGTTTTGATGCTCTTTTGGAGAGTTGGTGCAGACTTGATGGACTGGATGGCCTCCTTCCCCAATGGAGGGGTTCTATCCCCGTTACCCTGATTAATCCACCTAAGCTACACATCTTTGGACACTTAAGCAACTAATGGAGTTCCACAGGGATCAGTGCTGGAGCCTCAACTCTTCATGCTCATGGTATTGGAGGTATTCTCTAAGTCCATTGGGAGGTTTGTAAACTCCACTGGGATCGCATGTAATCGAGGTCTTGGGCTAGAGGTCCTGCAGTGTCCAGGGGGCAACAGCTCTTGTAGCCCTCTGTTGAACATCCATTCCAAAGTGAAGGTATAGAGAGTGGAAACACTCGGTCTTACAAGAGACATGTCGGAGCATTCCCGTCTGGCATTCTGCTTTTGAACTTGTTATTTCTTGATCTTTCTGCACTTGTCACTTCCCAAATGTTTAACCACAAAACCTTCCTTGTTTTCTCTTGAGTCTGATGATGTCCATTTTGGAGATGGGAGCTCACTGCAAAGAAAAAAGAAATGCATTTTCAGCAGCTGAAGGATGATGGCAAAAGCTAGTTTTCCAACCACTCAACGACCTAAGCTGAAACACCGTACGCTCAGCCAGTGAGGATGTTGGGTTAGTGGTTGCCATTAGATTGAGCATCTTTGTAAACTCCTTACAGAAGATCAGCTTATCTGGATGAATGAAGATGTCTGTGGTATGCAACGGTTTTCTTAAAAAACACAAATTAGGTCCTAATTGCTGCACCCAGCTCCTTAATGTTGAAGGATTCCAATTATTTCCAATTATTAAGGATTTGGGAGGTGACACATTTAAGGACTTGAAGGGATGGAGGTGGGAGATGGGTTGGTGTTTTGCATGAACGATGATGTCAAAGGTTTTTTGAGGAGAGGGGATGATGAGTATATATTTAAAGGAGAGAGGGACAATGGAGGAGAAAGAACTGTTTATAATGTCAGAACATTCTAGACATGCAGGTCAGACAGCATCTGTGAAGGGAGAAACAGAGTTAACCTTTCAGGTCAATAACCTTTCCTCAGAACTGGCTCCTGAGAATTTGGGAAAGGAATGGAGAGGGAGGGAAGTATATCTGAGAGATGATATCACAAAGAAATGTGACAAGCAAGGAAGGCTGAAAAAAGAAAACAGACCTTCCACTACCACCCTCTGTCTTCTGTGACCAAGCCAGTTCTCCACCCATCTAGCCACCTCCCCCTTTATCCCATGAGATCCAACCTTTTGCACCAACCTACCATGAGGGACTTTGTCAAACGCTTTACTAAAGTCCATATAGACGACATCCACGGCCCTTCCCTCGTCAACCATTCTAGTCACTTCTTCAAAAAACACCACCAGGTTAGTGAGGTATGACCTCCCTCTCACAAAACCATGCTGACTATCGTTAATGAGTTTATTCCTTTCTAAATGCGCATACATCCTATCTCTAAGAATCCTCTCCAACAACTTCCCTACCACGGATGTCAAGCTCACCGGCCTATAATTTCTCGGGTTATCCTTCCTACCCTTCTTAAATAACGGGACCACATTAGCTATCCTCCAGTCCTCAGGTATGGGCTTGGCCAGGTACAGGCACGGGCTCGGCCAGGTACAGGCACGGGCTCGGCCAGGTACAGGTACAGGCTTGGCCAGCTGGGGAGAGAGAGTGTTAGCGGGCTGGGGAGAGAAGGAGAGAGTGCGTGGGGGCTGAGGAGAGAGCATGTGAGGGGGCTGGGGAGAGAGGAAATGTGAGGGGGCCGTGGAGAGAGGGAGACAGTGTGAGGGCTGGGGAGAGAGGGAAAGAGTGTGAGGGTTGGGGAGAGAGGGAAAGAGTGTGAGGGCTGGGGAGAGAGTGTGAGGAGGCTGGGGGAAGAACAAAGAAAATTACAGCATAGGAACAGGCCCTTCGGCCCTCCAAGCCTACACGACCATGCTGCCCGACTTAACTAAAACCCCCTACCCTTCCGGGGACCATATCCCTCTATTCCCATTTCATTCATGTACTTGTCAAGACGCCCTTAAAAGTCACTACCGTATCCGCTTCCACTAACACCCTCGTCAACGAGTTCCAAGCACCCACCACTCTCTGTGTAAAAAATCTGCTTGTACATCTCTTTTAAACCTTAAACCTATGCCCCCTAATAACTGACTCTTCCACCCTGGGAAAAAGCTTCTGACTGTCCACGATCCACTCTGTCCATGCCTCTCATTATCTTGTAGACTTCTATCAGATCTCCCCTCAACCCCTGTTGCTCTACTGAGAACAAACCAAGTTTCTCCAACCTCTCCTCATAGCTAATGCCCTCCATACCAGGCAACATCCTGGTAAATCTTTTCTGTACCCTCTCCAAAGCCTCCACATCCTTCTGGTAGTGTGGCGACCAGAATTGAACACTATATTCCAAGTGCAGCCTAACTAAGGTTCTATAAAGCTGCAACATGACTTGCCAATTTTTAAACTCAATACCCCGGCCGAGAGAATGTGTGAGGGGCTGGGGAGAGAGTGTGAGGGGCTGGAGAGAGAGAGAGTGTGAGGGGGCTGAGAGAGAGTGTCGGGGCTCTGGAGAGAGAGTGAGGGGACTGGGGAGAGAGGCAGAGAGTGCGAGGGGACTGGGGAGAGAGGGAGAGAGTGAGGGGGCTGGGGAGAGGGAGTGAGTGTGGGGGCTGGGGAGAGGAAGAGTGTGTGAGGGTGGGGAGAGAGAGGGAGTGTGAGGGCTGGGGAGAGAAAGAGAGAGAGTGTGAGGGCTGGGGGGAGAGTGAGAGTGTGTGAGGGGGCTGGGGTCAGACTGAGTGTAATGGGGCTGGGGAGAGAGGGAGAGAGTGTGAGACGGATGGGGAGGGAGAGTGTGAGGGCTGTTGAGAAAAGGAGAGTGTGTGAGAGGGCTGGGGAGAGAGGAAGAGAGCATGTGGGGGCTGGGGAGAGAGGAAGAGAGTGTGTGGGGGCTGGGGAGAGAGAATGTGTGAGTGGGCTGCGGAGAGAGACGGAGTGTGAGAGGCTGGGGAGAGAGAGAGAGTGTGTGATGGCTGCGGAGAGAGAGAGAGAGTGTGAGGGGTGGGGAGAGAGGGAAAGGGTGTGAGGGGGCTGGTGAGAGAGAGAGACAGTAAGAAGTTTAACAACACCAGGTTAAAGTCCAACAGGTTTATTTGGTAGCAAAAGCCACACAAGCTTTCGAAGCTCTAAGCCCCTTCTTCAGGTGAGTGGGAATTCTGTTCACAAACAGAGCTTATAAAGACACAGACTCAATTTACATGAATAATGGTTGGAATGCGAATACTTACAACTAATCAAGTCTTTAAGAAACAAAAGACTTGATTAGTTGTAAGTATTCGCATTCCAACCATTATTCATGTAAATTGAGTCTGTGTCTTTATAAGCTCTGTTTGTGAACAGAATTCCCACTCACCTGAAGAAGGGGCTTAGAGCTTCGAAAGCTTGTGTGGCTTTTGCTACCAAATAAACCTGTTGGACTTTAACCTGGTGTTGTTAAACTTCTTACTGTGTTTACCCCAGTCCAACGCCGGCATCTCCACATCGAGAGAGAGAGAGTGTGAGGGGGCTGGAGGGATATGGTCCCTGGAAGGGTAGGGGGTTTTAATTCAGTTGGGCAGCATGGTCGGTGCAGGCTTGGAGGGCCGAAGGGCCTGTTCCTGTGCTGTCATTTTCTTTGTTCTTTGTTAGGTACTGGTGCGGGCTCGGCCAGGTACAGGTGCGGGCTCGGCCTGGTACAGGTGCGGGCTCGGCCAGGTACAGGTGCGGGCTCGGCCTGGTACAGGTGCGGGCTCGGCCAGGTACAGGTGCGGGCTTAGCAGCAGAGCTGTGGTACTGGAAGAGGTTGTAAAGTTTGATTTGATTTGATTTGATTATTGTCACATGTATTAGTATAAAGTGAAAAGTATTGTTTCTTGCACGCTATACAGAGAAAGCCGTACATAGGAAAGACAAGGAGAGAGTGGTGAATGTAATGTTACAGCCATAGCTACGGTGTAGAGAAAGATCAACGTAATGTGAGGTAGGTTCATTCAAAAGCCTGATAGCAGCAGAGAAAAAGCTGTTTTTGAATCGGTTGGTATGTGATCTCAGACTTTTGTATTTTTTTCCTGATGGAAGAAGGCCGAAGAGAGTATGTCCAGGGTGCGTGATGTCCTTGATTATGCTGGCTGCTTTTCCGAGGCAGCGGGAAGTGTAGGTAGTGTCATTGGATGGGAGGCTGGTTTGAGTGATGGACTGGGCTTCATTCGCAACCCTCTAGTTTCTTGTGGTCTTGGACAGAGCAGGAGCCATACCAAGCTGTGATACAATCAGAAAGAATGCTTTCTATGGTGCATCTGTAGAAGTTGGTGAGAGTTGTAGTGGACATGCTGAATTTCCTTAGTCTTCTGAGGAAGTAGAGTTGTTGGTGGGCTTTCTTAACTATAGTGTCAGCATGGAGGGATCAGGACAGGTTGTTGTTGATTTGGACACCTAAAAACCCGAAGCTCTCAACCATTTCTATTTCGTCCCCATTGATGTAGGGAGGGTATGCCCCATTACGCTTCCTGAAGTCGATGACTATCTCCTTCATTTTGTTGACATTGAGGGAAAGATTATTGTCGTTGCACCAATTCACCAGATTCTCCATCTCATTCCTGTACTGTGTCTCATCATTGTTCCTCGTGTCTGCGTGGGTTTCCTCCGGGTGCTCCGGTTTCCTCCCACAGAGCAAAGATGTGCAGGTTAGGTTGATTGGCCATGCTAAAATTGCCCCTTAGTGTCCTGAGATGCGTAGGTTAAAGGGATTCGCAGGTAAATGTGTAGGTGTACGGGGGTAGGGCCTGGGTGGGATTGTGGTCGGTGCAGACTCGATGGGCCGAATGGCCTCTTTCCGCACTGTAGGGTTTCTATGATTCTATGAGATCTGACCCACTACGGTGATGTCATTAGCAAACGTGAAAATGAAGTTGGAGGGGAATTTGGCTACGCAGTCATAGGTGTATAGTAAGTGAACAAAGTTATTTCAAATATTGTAAAGGTGTAGTCAATGATTGACAGACGTTGTTGTTAGAGTGTAAAGCCAGTGTGGTCTAGAGTAGAAACATGGTCTCAAAATCCAGCAGGCTCCAGAGTCGATGTAGATGTTAATTTGTGAAGATATTTTTTAAGAACATAAGAACATAAGAAATAGGCGCAGGAGTAGGCCATCTAGCCCCTCGAGCCTGCCCCGCCATTCAATAAGATCATGGCTGATCTGACGTGGATCAGTACCACTTACCCGCCTGATCCCCATAACCCTTAATTCCCTTACCGATCAGGAATCCATCCATCCGCGCTTTAAACATATTCAGCGAGGTAGCCTCCACCACCTCAGTGGGCAGAGAATTCCAGAGATTCACCACCCTCTGGGAGAAGAAGTTCCTCCTCAACTCTGTCTTAAACCGACCCCCCTTTATTTTGAGGCTGTGTCCTCTAGTTTTAACTTCCTTACTAAGTGGAAAGAATCTCTCCGCCTCCACCCTATCCAGCCCCCGCATTATCTTATAAGTCTCCATAAGATCCCCCCTCATCCTTCTAAACTCCAATGAGTACAAACCCAATCTCCTCAGCCTCTCCTCATAATCCAAACCCCTCATCTCCGGTATCAACCTGGTGAACCTTCTCTGCACTCCCTCCAATGCCAATATATCCTTCCTCATATAAGGGGACCAATACTGCACACAGTATTCCAGCTGCGGCCTCACCAATGCCCTGTACAGGTGCATCAAGACATCCCTGCTTTTATATTCTATCCCCCTCGCAATATAGGCCAGAAACATGATGCTGATGTCCTGTGAGCCCCAGGAACTTCCTTAAGAAGCTATCTTACATCCCAAACCTCTTGGAAAATTCACCTTTGGGCCAGCAGAGGAGATCTGAAGAAGTTGAGATATTGGTGACGGGGGGGCGGGGTGGAACGGGGGTTGGGGGGGGGGGGTGGGCGGTGGGATGGTGGTTGTTGAGGGGTGGGGAGTGAGGAAGGATGAGGGTAGGGGGTGGTTAATGGGCTGTGAGGGAGGGGAGGGAGGGGAGACTGATTGGTAGTGAGGAAGGGATGAGGAGAGGGGTGGATGATGTGTAGTGAGGAGTGGAGAGGGTGAGTGAGTGAGAAGTGATATGGGGTAGTGGCAAGGGGTATGGTGTGGAGGGGGAGTGGGCAAGGTGTGAAAAGATGGATGAGTTAGAAGGAGTGGGAAGGGGTATGGTGTGGGTGAGTGAGGAGGAAGTGACTGAGGAGGGGGTGTATTGGGGTGAGTGATGAGGAGGAGGAGTGATGAGGGGATGAGAGGAGGGGGTGGATGATGAGAAGGGAGGGAGATGTGGTGAGGACTATTAACCCAGAAACTCAGCTAATGTTCTGGGGACCCGGGTTCGAATCCCACCACGGCAGATGGTGGAATTTGAAAAAAAGAAATATATCTGAAATTAAAATCTACTGACGACCATGAAAGCATTGTCCATTGTCGGAAAAACCCATCTATTTCAAAAATGTCCTTGAGGGTAGGAAATCTGCCGTCCTTACCTGGTCTGACCTACGCATGACTCCAGAACCACAACAATGTGGTTGACTTTCAACTGCCCTCTGAACAAGGGCAACAGGGATGGGCAATAAATGCTGGCCAGCCAGTGACTCCCATGTCCCACGAATGAATAATAAAGAAAGAGAGGAGTTAGTGAGGAGGGGGTGTAGAGAGAGGGTTGTAGTGAGGTGGGGAAGTAAGGTGGGGGTGTATTGAGGAGGTGTAGTGAGGGGTGAGAGAGGTGAGGGAGTTGAGTGGTTTAGAGAGTTTGGTAGGAAGATGGTTTTGCAGAGGTTAAAAGAAATGGAGTTATTACTATTCTGAAATAATGGAATTGTGTTGATTTCTGCCCCTGTCTGGTACTCTCGCAGTGAAGAGGGATTGGTTTTAGGGTGTCGGTGCCTTATATCTTGCAGTTGTTTTTGAAATGATTGCTTTGGAATAAAGTGAGAGCTGCCAGAAATCACTGAATTTGGCAGCCAGGTGGAAAATGAATTTGTAATTGAATAAGGGCAGCGATCCTGGTTTTAATGTGTCCAGTGCTGGGACAGAAACATTCCTCTGAGTGGGAATGTGTTTGAGGATTAAAAATAGTGTTATCTGATTCTCAAATCAGGGAAAGATTAAAGGCAGAAAATCAGTAATGAAATATAAGGTAACGCATTAGTAGAATCCCTCACTGTAAATAGTTCAGTCTTTCAGTGACATAATGTAAATAGTGCAATTCTGCATTCATGTTATGTTTTAATTATTAACATTACAAATTGTCCAATTTACCAACAAATGTCTGCGTGTGGAAAGTTGGAGTGCAGCTGTGGCACAGAGTTTTGTATGTAGTGCTTCATTGTTTGAAAGTTGCAGACTGAGTTAGGATTTGCTGCTGCTTTCTGACTGGGGCAGATGGAGTCCAATTTAATAAATCTCTCTGCTGTCTTCCTCAGCAACCAACTTGGTGGCTGTACGTAAACAGAGATCGACAATTTCCCAAGTGGCATTCAGGGGAAGGAGAGCAGACACTTCTTTCTCTGAAAGAGTGAGAGGAACGCTCTGTACAGTCACTATTCTCACCCAAAAGCAGGGGATTTTGTTCCAGCTTCGGAGGACAGGGTTAGAATATTTTCAAAGAGCGGGGGGTGAGTGGGGGTGTCAGCTTTGGACAGCATGCAAATGGAAGTATTAGAGAGCGCAAACCCTGTGACAGGGAGATGGCAGAACAGGCTGCTGAAAGCAGCCCTCTTCGTGTTTGTGGCTGCAACTGTCGTTCTCAGCATTTTGCTGGCACTTGGTAAGTGGTTTTTAACAGGCTGACAGCATATGTTTGAACTCCCTGACTTGTAACTGCTTTAACTTTCTATTGTAATGTTTCACAGTTGGGTTCGAATGGTGCTGAGTTCTGATTATGTTTGAGTGTGTGAGAGCTGCATTGCAGGTGGGAGGAATACAAACAGCTAAATCAGACTGTGCTGAAATCATTGAATGGGTATAGTTGTGGGAGGCCATTTGGCCCATTTTGTCAGTGCCAGCTCTCTGCAGCAGCAACTCGTTTCTCTGGCAATTTTCATCCGCTCAGTTAAAAATCCATGAAAATCTCAGCATAACATGAATGGAGGGAGAATAGAGCCAACATTTTGAGTCTGCATGACCCTCCGTCAGAACTAGCTCCAGACTTGAAATGCGAAAGGAGAAAAGTTTAAAGGGAATATTAGGGGGGCTACTTCACGCAGAGAGTGGTGGGAGTGTGGAATGAGCTGCCGGATAAAGTGGTAAATGCGGGGTCACTCTTAACATTTAAGAAAAACTTGGACGGGTTCATGGATGAGAGGGGTGTGGAGGGATATGGTCCAAGTGCAGGTCAGTGGGACTAGGCATAAAATGGTTTGGCACAGACAAGAAGGGCCAAAAGGCCTGTTTCTGAGCTGTAATTTTCTATGGTTAGTTCTATTCTCTATTCTCCAGCATTGTCTGTTTCAGATTCCAGCATCCGCAGTAATTTGCTTTTATTTATACAGATAAAAATCCAATTCCTTTATGAAAGCTTCAATTGACTGTGTCTCCACCACACTCGCAGACAGTGCATTCCAGATCCTAACCACACTCTGTGTGAATCTGTTTCTCCATTGTTTCCATTACTCTTTTTGGCTGTCACTTCAAGTCTGTGTCCTATGGTATTTGATCCTTTCACCATTGGGGTCAATTTCCCTCTATCTACTCTGTCCAGATTGTTATGATTTTGAACACCTCGATCAAATCTCTTCTCAACCTTCTCGTCTCCAAGGGAAGCAGCACAAACTTCTCCGATCTGTCGGATAACTGAAATGCCACATCCCTGAAACCAATCTTTTCTGCACTCCCTTCAATGTCTTCACATCTTTCCTAAAGTGTGGTGCCTAGAATTGGACACAATACTTAAACGGAAGCCGATCACGTCTGTGTTTAACCTAACCTGCTTGCTTTGGTACTCTACACTGTTGAAAATGTCCAGGATCCCTTGTTGTTTTTTAACCTGTTCGTTGATTAATAGGCATATTTACCAAGGTCTCCCTGTTCTTGCACCGCCTTTAGAATTGTGTCCTTATTTTTATACTAAGGGAGTGCTGCACTATCAGAGGGTCAGTACTAAGGGAGCGCTGCATTGTCAGAGGGTCAGTACTGAGGGAGTGCTGCACTGCCAGAAGGTCAGCACTGAGGGAGTGCTGTACTGTCACAGGGTCAGTACTGAGGTAATGCTGCATTGTCAGCATCAGTACTGAGGGAACGCTGCACTGACAGAAGGTCAGTACTGAGGGAGTGCAGCACTGTCAGAGTAGCAGTACTGAGGGAGTGCTGTACTGTCAAAGGAGCAGTACTGAGGGAATTCTGCACTGTCAGAGGGTCAGTACTGAGAGAGCACCACAATGTCAGAGGGTCAGTATTGAGGGAGAGCCGCAACATCAGAGGGTCAGTACTGAGGGACCATTGGACTGTCAAAGGGTCATTACTCAAGGAGTGCCGCAGTGTCAGAGGGTCAGTACTGAGGGAGCGCCGCAATGTCAGAGGGTCAGTACTGAGGGAGCGCCGCACTGTCAGAGGGTCAGTATTGAGGGAGTGCTGCACTGTCAGAGGGTCAGTACTGAGGGAGCGCCGCACTGTCAGAGGGTCAGTACTGAGGGACCGCTGCACTGTCAGAGGGTCAGTATTGAGGGAGTGCTGCACTGTCAGAGGGTCAGTACTGAGGGAGCGCTGCACTGTCAGAGGGTCAGTATTGAGGGAGCGCTGCACTGTCAGAGGGTCAGTACTGAGGGAGTGCCGCAGTGTCAGAGGGTCAGTATTGAGGGAGGGCCGCACCATCAGAGGGTCAGTACTGAGGGAGTGCTGCACCGTCAGAGGGTCAGTACTGAGGGAGCGCTGCACTGTCAGAGATGCTGCCTTTCAGAGCAGAGATTTAGCTCTGTAGTCTGTGTATTTAAACATTCTCATACTAGGCAAAGCAGTGAGTTCTTCCATGTGTTTTGGCCAATGTTTATCCCTTAACCTAACATCATGAAAAATCTAATTATCTACCTCTTTGCTGTTGTGGAATCTTTCTATGCACAGAAGAGGCGATGCCTCATGATATGCATTTTGGTAGATTGAACCAGGGCAGGACTTACTCAGTTAATGGTAGGGCGTTGGGGGAGAGTTACAGAACAAAGAGATCTAGGGGTACAGGTTCATAGCCCCTTGAAAGTGGAGTCACAGGTGGACAGAATGGTGAAGAAGGCATTCGGCATGCTTGGTTCATCGGTCAGAACATTGAATACAGGAGTTTGAATGTCTTGTTGAAGTTGTACAAGACATTGGTAAGGCCACACTTGGAATACTGTGTGCAATCCTGGTCACCCTACTATAGAAAGGATATTATTAAACTAGAAAGAGTGCAGAAAAGATTTACTAGGATGCTACTGGGACTTGATGGATTGAGTTATAAGGAGAGGCTGAATAGACTGGGACTTTTTTCTCTGGAGCGTAGGAGGCTGAGGGGTGATCTTATAGAGGTCTATAAAATAATGAGTGGCGTAGACAAGGTAGATAGTCAATATCTTTTCCCAAAGGTAGGGGAATCTAAACTAGAGGGCATAGGTTTAAAGTGAGAGGGGAGAGATACAAAAGTGTCCAGAGGGGCAATTGTTTCACACAGAGGGTGGTGAGTGTCTGGAACAAGCTGCCAGAGGTAGTAGTAGAGGCGGGTACAATTTTATCTTTTAAAAAGCATTTAGATAGTTACATGGGTACGATGGGTATAGAGGGACATGGGCCAAATGCGGGCAATTGGGATTAGCTTAGGGGTTTTTAAAAAAAAGGGTGGCATGGACAAGTTGGGCCGAAGGGCCTGTTTCCATGCTGTAAACCTCTATGACTCTATATTATCACTAAACTATTAATCCAAAAACTCAACTAATGTTCTTGGGATCTGGGTTCGAATCTCATCACGGCAGATGGCGGAATTTGAATTCAATAAAAAATATCTGAAATTAAGAATCTACTGATGACCACAAAACCATTGTCAGTTGTTAGAAAAACCCACCTTGTTCACTAATGTCCTTTATGGAAGGAAATCTACTGTCTT
Source organism: Mustelus asterias (assembly GCF_964213995.1). Taxonomy (NCBI): domain Eukaryota; kingdom Metazoa; phylum Chordata; class Chondrichthyes; order Carcharhiniformes; family Triakidae; genus Mustelus; species Mustelus asterias. Next base: position 21,789 of record NW_027592184.1, read on the forward strand.
TACCCGGCCTGCCCTATATGTGACTCCAGAGCCACAGCAATCTGGTTGACTCTCGACTGCCCTCTGAAATGGCCTAGAAAGCCACTCAATTCATGGGGAACAAGGGACAGGCAATAAGTGCTGGTGCAGCTAGCGACGCCCACATCCTACGAATGATTTAACAAAAAATTGGCTTTTGAATTTTTTCCAGGATGTCTTTGTCTGCACTGTGGGCTGGTTGTTTTCTCACTCCAGTGTTGAATACACTATTGCTGGGTCACTGTACTGTACAGCAATAATTACCTCCCTCACTACATACAGCACACATTCATGAGACTGCTTGCATTTCAGGTTCATTAATGGAGTGATATTATAACTGAAATAATCTCCCTGACACCCCCTCACCCCAAACTTATCAGGGTCTTTTTAACTTGATGTCCACGTGAATAGATTTGATCGATTCAATATTGGAGTGAGGGAGATTTGTTCAGACTTTATTGTGATTAATTAACAATGGAAGTAAGAATTCTCAGGTGACTAGAGAAATACTTACACTGTTAAGGAGCAGCCCAAACTTCCCACAGTGAGTTTAATGGGTAATTAATGTTCAAACCAGAAAGTCTTTCAAGTAATGGGGTCGTTAAGGATGAGATGTGATCTGTCTGAAGTAAATGGGCAGAAAGTTCTGCAGGTTCATATCTGGCATCACTTCATGCCCTGAATTTACAGGTCATTTTATTTACGAATACATAAGTGTCATTTACACACAGTTACTTTGCCAGCAAGATTTAGCCCAGTATTTACATTACGAAGTTCCATCAGTTGTCTCTCTCAGTCGGAGCTAGACTATCATCAGCTCTTTGTGGTCCCGCATGTTATTTATCGGAATAGTGTCTGTGTGTCCCTCAGATAAAGACAAAATACTGTGGACCCTGGAATCTGAAACACAAACAGAAAATGCTGGAAAATTTCAACAGATCTGACAGCATCTGTGGAGAAAGAGTAGACACAGTAAGAAGTTTAACAACACCAGGTTAAAGTCCAACAGGTTTATTTGGTAGCAAAAGCCACACAAGCTTTCGAAGCTCTAAGCCCCTTCTTCAGGTGAAGAAGGGGCTTAGACTCACCTGAAGAAGGGGCTTAGAGCTTCGAAAGCTTGTGTGGCTTTTGCTACCAAATAAACCTGTTGGACTTTAACCTGGTGTTGTTAAACTTCTTACTGTGTTTACCCCAGTCCAACGCCGGCATCTCCACATCATGAGAAAGAATAGAGCCAACACTTGAAGTCTGGATGACCCTTCATCTGAGCTGGAGCTGCTGAGATTTTCCAGGATTTTCTGTTTTGGTCTCTGATTCCCTCCCCTGCCCACCCTCACCCTTCCCTCTACCACTCTGTGCCCCTCCCCTGCCCACCCTCACCCTCCCCTGCCCACCCTCACCCTTCCCTCTACCACTCTGTGCCCCTCCCCTGCCCACTGCGCTCTGTGCTCTCCAGGTAGATGGCACTGTCAATGGGCTGGATTATGGATCATATACTTGGTCACTATGGTACTGCTGACTGTGGGACTGGCCCTATACAATGCAGACTGCTGTAGATTACTTTCTCCGTGCTGACCTGAAACCTGAGTAAGGCTGTGAACGTGTTGGGGACAACAAATTTTCCTGATGCAATCTGTCCCCATCCCAACCTTTCCTGCCCACCCCACCTGTGACACCTGTTGTGGGAACTTTGTGCGGCGTTCCAATGGAACAAAGGTCTAACCTCACAGACCATGGCATTGCCTCTGTATCTCTGTGATAAGGCTTAGGGTCAAGGAAATGGTGTCACTTGCCGTCGTTAACAATGGTTTGTTTGATTACGTGATTTTGCTAGCTAACCTATGTTCATTGTGCTTGATTGTTGAGTGTGCGTGTTGACTCGGACATCAAACAAATAGACAACACAGAAAGACCTAGAAACTGAGCTGTGTGGATGCAGACATATTGTGATTGCAGTGGTATTTTAAAAGTCTTGTAAATAAACCTGTTGCAGACTTAGAAACTTGTGTCATCGCTACACAGCTCCAAGAGATATAAAATATATAATAAATTGGCGGATACATAACTCTTTAGATATTCTCACTCATAAATGAGGTGTAAACTACCAACGTCACTTGAAGTTAAATTGGATAAATATTTGAAAAGGTCAAATTTAGATGGATATGGGAAATGGGATCTTATAGATGGTTGATATCCAACACCAGTGGAGTTAGAACTTAGAACATTACAGCGCAGTACAGGCCCTTCGGCCCTCGATGTTGCGCCGACCAGTGGTACCAATCTAAAGCCCCTCTAATCTACACTATTCCAATATCATCCATATGTTTATCCAATGACCATTTTAAATGCCCTTAATGTTGGCAAGTCCACTACTGTTGCAGGCAGGGCATTCCACGCCCTTACTACTCTCTGAGTAAAGAACCTACCTCTGACATCTGTCCTATATCTATCATCCCTCAATTTAAAGCTATGTCCCCTCGTGCTAGCCATCACCATCCGAGGAAAAAGACTCTCACTGTCCACCCTATCTAATCCTCTTATATGCCTCTATTAAGTCATCTCTTAACCTTCTCTCTAACGAAAACAGCCTCAAGTCCCTCAGCCTTTCCTCATAAGACCTTCCCACCATACCAGGCAACATCCTGGTAAATCTCCTCTGCACCCTTTCCAATGCTTCCACATCCTTCCTATAATGCGGCGACCAGAACTGTACGCAATACTCCAGTGCAGCCGCACCAGAGTTTTATACAGCTGCAACATGACCTCATGGCTCCGAAACTCAATCCCTCTACCAATAAAAGCTAACTCTCTGTACGCCTTCTTAACAACCCTATCAACCTGGGTGCCAACTTTCAGGGATCTATGCACATGGACACCGAGATCTCTCTGCTCATCCACACTACCAAGTATCCTACCATTAGCCCAGTACTCTGTATTCCTGTTACTCCTTCCAAAGTGAATCACCTCACACTTTTCCACATTAAAGTCCATTTGCCACCTCTCAGCCCAGCTCTGCAGCTTATCTATGTCCCTCTGTAACCTGCAACATCCTTCCGCACTGTCCACAACTCCACCGACTTTAGAGTCATCCGCAAATTTACTAAATCATCCTTCTACGCCCTCATCCAGGTCATTTATAAAAATGACAAACAGCAGTTGCCCCAAAACAGATCCTTGCGGTACACCACTAGTAACTGAACTCCAGTATGAACGTTTCCCATCAACCATCACCCTCTGTCTTCTTACAGCTAGCCAATTTCTGATCCAAACCGCTAAATCACCCTCAATCCCATGCATCCGTATTTTTTGCAATAGCTTAACGTGGGGAACCTTATCAAACGCTTTACTGAAATCCATATACACCACATCAACTGCTTTTCCCTTATCCACCTCTTTGGTCACCTTCTCAAAGAACTCAATAAGGTCAATAAACTCAATAGGCTGGCCTGCCGGGATATCTATGGCTCTACAGGGAGGCAATGACCTAGTGGTATAGCCAGACTATTGATCCAGAAACTCAGCTAATATTCTGGGGACCCGGGTTTGAGTCCCGGCAAGGCAGATGGTGGAATTTGAATTCAATTTTTTTAAAAATCTGGAATTAAGTATCTACTGATGACCATGAAACCATTGTTGCTTGTTGGAAAAATCCATCTGGGTCACTAATGCCCTTTAGGGAAGGAAATCTTCCGTCCTTACCCGGTCTGGCCTACATGTGACTCCAGAGCCACAGCAATGTGGCTGACTCTCAACTGCCCTCCAAGGGGCAACTAGGGAATGGCAATAAATGCTGGTCAGCCAGTGATGTCCATGTCCTACAAAGGAATTTTAAAAAATAAATAAATAAATGCAATAGCCACAGACAGCGATGTACAATGTATTCAGTGTCAGCTGTGGTTCAGTGACTTGGTTTGGGATATGTTCGGCACAACTTGTGGGGCCGAAGGGCCTGTTTTTGTGCTGTAGTTTTTCTATGTTTCTATGTATGTCACAAGGATTGCAGGTCAATTCCCACTCCCTGTCTTGAACATGGAAATCAAAGTCGCCAATCCCAGTGCAGTACTGAGGCAGTGCTGCGCTGCCACAACACTGATCTTTGGATAAAATATTAAACCAATGCCCGAGCTACCTGATCTGGCGGATGTAAAAGGTCCCATGGTACTATTTTGAAGATGTGGGTTTCTTCCCAGTGTCCTGGCTAATATTTACCACGCTAAGCATCACTAAAACAGATATTCTGGTCATTATCATGTTGCTGTTTATGGGAGCTTGTTTTGTACCAATTAGCTGCTCCCTTTCCTACATTATAACAGTAACTGCACTTCAAAATTACTTCATTGGCTATAAAGTGTTTTGAAACGTCTGCTAACTGTGAATAGTGCTATATAAATATAGATCTTTTTAAAAATGAATCAATGACATTACTTCTCTCTGTTATAAGCGCACAACTTAGTGAGTTGTCCTACCAATCAGCGCTGTAGCATACACTGGTTTACAAGCAGTATTCCTCTTACTCAGGAGTGTCAGAAACTGCTGCCACAGGATTCTATTAGAAACTTGGCGGCTGTTATTTGTGGTATTCCTTACCCCAGTGATTGCTTCTCTTTATATCTGCTTGTGTTGACAACTCCAGTCTCTGCTTTATGTATTTAAAAATAAAGCTTTCCAAGAATCTGGGAAAGAGCAGGATGGCTAGGTGCATTGGGCAGATCCTTCAAAGAGCTGGCCCATGCACAGAGGACTGAATGGCTTCATTCTGTATTGTGTGATTCTGTTATTCAGCAACTACAGTCGTGATTGAAAAGTCAGCTATTTCAGTCAACATTTTGGAATGGGAATTAAAAATATTTGATACATGCCTGATCCAGATGAATGTGACTGAGAGTGAACTGCCCATTATGCTAATGGGCATCCAATGGGATGAAGCAGCAGTATAATATGAAGGGTACCATTCTTAGCAGTGTAGAGGATCAGAAGGACCTTGGGGTCCGGGTCCATAGGACTCTTAAATCGGCCTCGCAGGTGGAGGATGCGGTCAAGAAGGCGTACGGCGTACTGGCCTTCATTAATCGAGGGATTGAGTTTAGGAGTCGGGAGATAATGCTGCAGCTTTATAGGACCCTGGTTAGATCCCACTTGGAGTACTGCGCGCAGTTCTGGTCACCTCATTACAGGAAAGATGTTGAAGCCATTGAAAGGGTGCAGAGGAGATTTACAAGGATGTTGCCTGGATTGGGGGGCATGCCTTATGAGGATAGGTTGAGGGAGCTTGGTCTCTTCTCCCTGGAGAGACGAAGGATGAGAGGTGACCTGATAGAGGTTTACAAGATGTTGAGAGGTCTGGATAGGGTAGACTCTCAGAGGCTATTTCCAAGGGCTGAAATGGTTGCTACGAGAGGACACAGGTTTAAGGTGCTGGGGGGTAGGTACAGAGGAGATGTCAGGGGTAAGTTTTTCACTCAGAGGGTGGTGGGTGCGTGGAATCGGCTGACGTCGGTGGTGGTGGAGGCAAACTCGTTGGGGTCTTTTAAGAGACTTCTGGATGAGTACATGGGATTTAATGGGATTGAGGGCTATAGATAGGCCTAGAGGTGGGGATGTGATCGGCGCAACTTGTGGGCCGAAGGGCCTGTTTGTGCTGTGGCTTTCTATGTTCTATGTTCTATATGTTCTAATCTCTGTATAAAGTTTCCAGCTCAGCCAGTCCTGCCTGAGGAGCTTCTGCACAACTCAGCAATTGGTCAACCGACAACATCACTGTGCAAATAATCTAGAGACACTTACTGGATACATGGGTTCAAATCCCACTGTGGCAACTATAAGTCTGGAAGCTAGTCATGATAATGGTGACCGTGTGGGTAATGGTGACCGCGTTGGTAATGGTGACCACGTTAGTAATGGTGACCGCGTGGGTAATGGTGACCGTGTGGATAAGTTGACCGTGTGGATAATGGTGACCGCGTGGGTAGTGGTGACCGCGTGGGTAGTGGTGACCGCGTGGGTAGTGGTGACCGCGTGAGTAATGGTGACCGTGTGGGTAATAGTGACCGTGTGGATGATGGCGACCGTCTGGATGATGGCGACCGTCTGGATGATGGCGACCGTCTGGATGATGGCGACCGTCTGCATGATGGTGGTTGTAGTATTGGAAGGATTGACCACCACCTGCTAGTAAAATGAACTATAACAGTTTATCTCCAAACAGATAAATATACTGCGGACTTTCACAATGTTAACACTTCCAGTTCTAGGTTCAATCTGGCTGCAAAAGTCCATGCACCGCACTGACATCACTGTGCTCCTTCCCCATTGGAAGATTGGGTTACATGACCCTCCCGATGTATGCTCCTTCACGGGCCCAGCTACTACATTGCTCCCCTTTGTAAGTCCCTTATTATACAAAACACAAATAACTTACCAGAAACTCAGTTTGTCAGGGGCTTTCTCTTTCTCTGGGAATGACGTAGCTCAACAGGTTGGGGTTTAACTGTAGAGGTAGTTTTGGTTGGACGTGCTTCACTGGAACTCTCCCCTGGTAGCAGCACATCACTTTCCTCAGTTTCATTGGGAGCAGCACTTTGACCTGCCATTGGCTGATGGATCACTTCACTCCTTGGACAAACAACAACACTACTCGGTGGCATATTTGGATCAGGCAGGAGCACTAGCTCTTGGGATCACTCCCACCATGGCACAGTGGTTAGCTCTGCTGCCTCACAGCACCATGGACCTGGGTTCAATTCCCAGCTCGGGTCACTGTCTGTGTGGAGTTTGCACATTCTCCCCGTGTCTGTGTGGGTTTCCTCCAGGTGCTCCGGTTTCCTCCCACAGTCCAAAGATGTGCGGGTTAGGTTGATTGCCATGCTAAATTTCCTCATAGTCAGGGGGATTAGAAGGGTAAATGCATGGGGTTACGGGGATATGGCCTGAGTGGGATTGTTGTCGGTGCAGGCTCGATGGGCCAATGGCCCTCTTCTGCACTGTAGGGATTCTATGATCTATGGCCTCTTCACTGATCCACGTGTTTCTTCACTAACTTGTTCTGCACTTTCACCTCATAAGACAGTGCCACCCATCTTGGCCACCACATGTACTGAGGCCCAAAATTCTGCTTCCAAAATTCTTCACAAAGACTGAATCATCTATTTCAAAAGCACTTTCTATTTTTGGTGAATTATGATTCCTTTTCTGACAACCCTGCTCTGTCTCCACCCTCCCAGCCAAATTCGGAACTACCAGGCTCAACCTGGTCCTTAAACATCAACCTATTAGCAGTTCGGCTGGGGCTATTCCAGGATTGGTATGTGGGGTGATTCTATAAGCTAGCAATAAATGTGCCATTTTAGTTTCTAATGAAGTAGGTGTTTGCTTCTTCATACAGGCCTTGTATGTTTGAACTGTGAGTTCAGTCAGCCCATTTGATGAGGGGTAATAAGGTGCTGTTTGGATATGTATTATTCCATTGAAGGCCATGAACTTCTGGAACTCGGCACTTGTGACCACTGTCCCATTGTCTAAGACAAATTCTTCTGGTATGGGTGTCAAAACATTGAAGCAATTTCTCAGTGTAGTGTGTAAAGTTGTGGGCTTCATTTCGAACACCTCGAACACTAGCAAAAGAAACATCGTGACTATAAATGGGCCAATGTAGCCAATGTGAACTCTTACCCATGGCTGACTTGGCATTTCCCACGGGTGCAGGGGAGCTGTAGCTGGTAGCTTTTGCTGGAAATGGCACTGGTCACATTGTTTGACAAGACTTCCTGTTTTTGCATTTCTGTGAAGCCACCAGACACAGCTTCTCACTGGAATTTTCATCTTCAGCCCACCCGAATGCACACTGTGCAATTCTTCAAGCAATAACTCTCTTCCTGGTATGGGGACGACCACCCTCATTCCTCACAACTGAGCTCAGGCTTCCTGAGCTGATAAGGCTTCATTTCCTCTGAAGCACTCTCATTCCACCATCCATGCAGTATCTTCGATAACATTAGGTCTCTATTAGTCCAGCACTTGATTTGTTGTGCTGTTACAGGTGAAGAGTCCAGAAAGTTTAAAGTCATTACAATCTCTTGCGGGACTAGATAGAGTGGAATTATTTCAGGTAACAGAAGACGACTTAAGGTGGCTGTGTGAGTGCAGGCTGACATTTGAAGGTATATACCTAAGCCAACAAGAGTAGTGCCCATCACTGTATTCAAGCAGAAGCGATTGGTGGAATCACCCTGTCTTCCTTGAAAAGCCCTAAAAGTGGCTTGTGGTCTGTGATGATAGTAAATGTCTTCCTTATATGTACTGAAGAAATCTCTTAATGCCAAATGTTATCATAGATCATAGAATCCTACAGTGCAGAAAGAGGCCATTCGGCCCATCGAGTCTGCACCGACCACAATCCCACCGAGGCCCTACCCCCATATCCCTACATATTTTATCCACTAATCCCTCTAACCTACACATCTCAGGACACTAAGGGGCAATTTTAGCATGGCCAATCAACCTAACCCGCACATCTTTGGACTGTGGGAGGAAACCGGAGCACCTGGAGGAAACCCACGCAGACACGAGGAGAATGTGCAAACTCCACACAGACAGTGACCCGAGCCAGGAATCGAACCCCGGTCCCTGGAGCTGTGAAGCAGCAGTGCTAACCACTGTGCTACCGTGCCGCTCCAGTTATGGAGTGTCATTTTGAGTACAGAGTGTTCTTATAAGCCTTTTTTCCTATGTAATTGTTTTACTGATGTCTGTTGAGGGTTCTGAGCATGTGGCTCAGACCCCTCAACTGAGGGCGGCGTGGTGCACAGTGGTTAGCACTGCTGTCTCACAGCGCCAGGGACCCAGGTTCAATTCCAGCCTCGGGTCACTGTCTGTGTGGAGTTTGCACATTCTCCCCGTGTCTGCATGGGTTTCCTCCGGGTGCTCTGGCTTCCTCCCACAGTCCAAAGATGTGCGGGTTACATGGTAGGATTTTAAGGGGCTTTAAAAGGGCGTCTTGACAAGTACATGAATAGGTTGGGAATAGAGGGATATGGTTCCCGGAAGGGTAGGGGGTTTTAGTTAAGTCGGGCAGCATGATCAGTGCAGGCTTGGAGGACCAAAGGCCCTGTTCCTGTGCTGTAATTTTCTTTGTTCTTTGATAACACCAGATGTGTATAATAGTCAAGAAACAAGGGCATGCCTCCATATGGTCAAGGGACGGGACCGAGTTTGCTAGGGCGTGACTGGCTCAGCAAAATTCAATTGAATTAGAGCGAGATCAAACATACAAAGGTGACTGAGGATGTAGTTAAGAAGTATCTGGATGTGTTCAAAGATGAACTGGGTACATTGTGTGGTTCTACTGTGAAGTTGTATGTAGATCCTTCGGCTATTCCTTGCTTTTCCAAGCCCAGGACAATGTCCTATGCCATGAGGAGTTGAAACAGCTGCAAAGGCTTGGAATCAATGAGCATTTTCAGGTTTTTCATTGGGCAGCTCCAATCGATTCTATTCTTAAAACTGATGGTCTGGTGCGCCTATGCGTAGACTACAAGCTCACCATTAACCAGGTTCCCAAGTTTGATGTTTATCCATTACCTCTGGTGGGAGATTTGTTTTCAACTCTTGCAGGAGGCAAGATGTTTCCAAAACTGGACATGAGCTCGGGATATCGACGCTTGCTGGAAGAAGATTCAAACCAATTATTTGGTTTTTAGGGTATCCTCCAGTCCATCAGTACCTCTGTGGTCATTCATTCATCATACGTACCGACCAGAAGCTGTTGATGAGTCTTTTCAATGAGTCAAAATGAATTCCTCCCATGGCCTCAGTAAGAATACAGTGCTGGGTGCTTACATTGTCATCTTAACAGTACATTATCATGTACAGGGCAGGGTAAGATATTGCAAATGCAGATGCATTGAATCATCCCCCTTTACTCTCACTATGGTATGTTAGAGAGAATCGTAGAATCATAGAAACCCTACAGTGCAGAAAGAGGCCATCTGGCCCATCGAGTCTGCGCCGACCACAATCCCACCCAGGCCCTACCCCCTTATCCCTACACATTTACCCACTAATCCCTCTAACCTACGCATCTCAGGACACTAAGGGGCAATTTTAGCATGGCCAATCAACCTAACCCGCACATCTTTGGACTGTGGGAGGAAACCGGAGCACCTGGAGGAAACCCACGCAGACACGAGGAGAATGTGCAGACTCCACACAGACAGTGACCCAAGCTGGGAATCAAACCCAGGGCCCTAGAGCTGTGAAGCAGCAGTGCTAACCACTGTGCTACCGTGCCGCCCCAATTATGTTGTCCTTCATAGTGAGAGGATTCGAGTGCAGAAGCTGGGATCCTTGCTGCAATTATACAGAGCCTTGGTGAGGCCACACCTGGAATATTATGTGCAGTTTTGGTCTCTTTATCTGAGGAAAGATGTTGTTGCTATAGAGGGAGTGCAGAGAGGGTTTACCAAACTGATGCGTGGGATGGCAGGACTGACATATGAGGAGAGATTGAGTCGGCTTTTAGCACCTTTCTCAGCCTCCTTCATCTTCATTTACATTCCCATTGTCCAATTACAGCAACCCCCCTGCTCCCCCCCGCCGACCCATAGTATAAATCTCTTCTGATTCTGTTTGCTCTTAGCTCTGACGAAGGGTCATCCAGACTTGAAACGTTGGCTCCACAGATGTTGTCAGACCTGCTGAGATTTTCTGATTTTGTTTCAAATTCCAGCATCAGCAGTATTTTGCTTTTATATTTCATAGAATCATAGAAACCCTACAGTGCAGAAAGAGGCCATTCGGCCCATCGACTCTGCACCAACCACAATCCCACCCAGGCCCTACCCCCATATTTCTACATATTTTACCAGCTAATCCCTCTAATCTACGCATCGCAGGACACTAAGGGGCAATTTTAGCATGGCCAATCAACCTAACCCGCACATCTTTGGACCGTGGGAGGAAACCGGAGCACCCGGAATAACCCACGCAGACACGAGGAGAATGTGCAAACTCCACACAGACAGTGACCCGAGCCAGGAATCGAACCCAGGTCCTTGGAGCTGAGAAGCAGCAGTGCTAACCACTGTGCTACCGTGCCACCCCTTTGAGTTGGTTAGGATTGTATTCGCTGGAGTTCATAAGAATGAGGGGGGATTCTCATAGAAACAGATAGAAGTCTAACAGGACTAGACAGGGTTGATGCAGGGAGGATGTTCCTGATGATGGGGGTGTCCAGAACCAGGGGTCATAGTCTGACGATACAGGGTCATGAGGAGTTGAAACAGCTGCAAAGGCTTGGAATCAATGAGCCTATTCAGGCTTTTCACGAGGAGAAATTTCTTCACCCAGAGGGTGACCAGCCCATGGAATTTGCTACCACAGAAAGTAGTTGAGGCCTTAACATTGCATGTTTTCAAGAAAAAGTTAGATATAGCACTTGGAGCGAAAGGGATCAAAGGATATGTGGGACAGGCTGAATCAGGCTATTGAGTTAGATGGTCAGACATGATAATGAATGGTGGAGCAGGCTCGAAGGAAGGAATGGTCTCCTCCTGCTTCTATTTTCTATGTTTCCACGAAGCTATCAGTGATTTTCGTTAAAAACCCACCTGGTTCACTACTTTCTGCCATCCTGATTGGTGTGGCCGAGTACATGTGACTCCAAATGAAATAGAATATAGAGGTTTACAGCATGGAAACAGGCCCTTCGGCCCAACTTGTCCATGCTGCCCCTTTTTAACCCCTAAGCTAGTCTCAATCGCGTTTTGCCCATATCCCTCTATACCCATCTTACCCATGTAACTATCTAAATGCTTTTTAAAAGACAAAATTGTACCCGCCTCTACTACTACCTCTGGCAGCTTGTTCCAGACACTCACCACCCTCTGTGTGAAAAAATTGCCCCTCGGGACCCTTTTCTATCTCTCTCCTCTCACCTTAAACCTATGCCCTTTATTTTTAGACTCCCCTACCTTTGGGAAAAGATGTTGACTATCTAGCTGATCTATGCCCCTCATTATCTTATAGACCTCTATAAGATCACCCCTCAGCCTCCTACGCTCCAGGGAAAAAAGTCCCAGCCTTTCCAGCCAATCCTTCTAACTCAAAACATCAAGTTCCGGTAGGTTCCTAGTAAATCTTTTCTGCATTCTTTCTAGTTTAATAATATCCTTTCTATAATAGGGTGACCAGAACTGTACACAGTATTCCAAGTGTGGCCTTACCAATGTCTTGTACAACTTCAACAAGACGTCCCAACTCCTGTATTCAATGTTCTGACCAATGAAACCAAGCATGCCGAATGCCTTCTTCACCAATCTGTCCACCTGTGACTCCACTTTCAAGGAGCTATGAACCTTTATCTCTTTGTTCTGTAACTCTCCCCAACATCTACCATTAACTGAGTAAGTCCTGCCCTGGTTCGATCTACCAAAATGCATCATTCACATTTATCTAAATTAAATTCCATCTGCCATTCGTCAGCCCACTGCCCCAATTGATCAAGATCCTGTTGCAATCCTAGATAACCTTCTTCCCTGTCCAGTATGCCACCAATCTTGACGTCATCTGCAAACTTACTAACCATGTCTCCTAAATTCTCATCCAAATCATTAATATAAATGACAAGTAACAGTGGACCCAGCACTGATTCCTGAGGCACACCGCTGGTCACAGGCCTCCAGTTTGAAAAACGACCCTCTACAACCACCCTCTGTCTTCTGTCATCAAGATGTGGAGATGCCGGCGTTGGACTGGGGTAAGCACAGTAAGAAGTCTCACAACACCAGGTTAAAGTCCAACAGTTGGACTTTAACCTGGTGTTGTGAGACTTCTTACTGTTCTGTCATCAAGCCAATTTTGTATCCATTTGGCTACCTCACCCTGGATCCCGTGAGATTTAACCTTATGCAACAACCTACCATGTGGTACCTTGCCAAAGGCCTTGCTAAAGTCCATGTAGACAACATCAACTGCACTGCCCTCATCTACCTTCTTGGTTACCCCTTCAAAAAACTCAATCAAATTTGTGAGACATGATTTTCCACTCACAAAGCCATGCTGACTGTCCCTAATCAGTCCTTGCATCTTTAAATGCCTGTGGATCCTGTCTCTCAAAATACCTTCCAACAACTTACCCACCAAAGATGTGAGGCTCAGCAGCCTGTAGTTCCCAGGCTTTTTTCTGCAGCCCTTCTTAAACAAAGGCACAACATTTGCCACCCCTCAATCTTCAGGCACCTCACCTGTGACTATCGATGATTCAAATATCTTTGCTAGGGGACCCACAATTTCCTCCCTCGCCTCCCACAATGTCCTGGGATACACTTCATCAGGTCCCAGGGATTTATCTACCTTGATGCGCTTTAAGACTTCTAGCACCTCTTTCTCTGTTATATATACACTTCTCAAGACATCACTATTTATTTCCCTAAGTTCCCTAACATCCATGCTTTTCTCAACATTGAATACTGATGAGGAATATTAATTTAGGATCTCACCCATCTCTTGTGGATCCGCACTTAGATGATTTTGTTGATCCTTAAGAGGTCCTACACTCTCCCTAGTTACTCTTTTGCCCTTAGTGTATTTATAGATGCTCTTTGGATTCTCCTTTGCCTTATCTGCCAAAGCAATCTCATGTCCTCTTTTTGCCCTCCTGATTTCTCTCTTAACTCTACTCCTACACCCTCGAAACTCTTCAAGGGATCCACTTGATCCCAGCTGCCTTTGCATATCATGTGCCTCCTTCTTCTTCTTGACCAAGGCCTCAATATCCCGAGTCATCCAGGGTTCCCTACTTCTACCAGCTTTGCCCTTCACTCTAAAAGGAATGTGCTTACCCTGAACCCTGGTTAACACACTTTTGAAAGCCTCCCACTTACCAGACGTCCCTTTGCCTTCCCACACTCTCTCCCAATTACCTGTTGCAAGTTTCTGCCTGATACCATCAAAATTGGCCTTGGCCCAATTTAGAATTTTAACTTTTGGGACAGACCCATCATTCTCCATAGCTATCTTAAAATTAGTGGAATTACGGTCACTGGTCACAAAGTGATCCCTCACTAACACTTTTGTCACCTGCTCTTCCTAATTTCCCAATGTTCAGTTCAAGAGCATTTAGGGATGGGCAATAAATGCTGACTTTACCAATGATGCCCACATCCTATGAAAACAATAAAGGAGAATAAAAATACATTTTCTCTCACTTCAGAATGTTCGCAAGTAAGGCAGAGCGAAATAGAATTGTGATAAACAATGTGATTAAGAGTTATTGGGGTAGGTGGGAGGTTAGTAAGATTAGCCATGTTCCTACTAAATAGCGGAGTAGGCTTGAAGGGCGGAATGGCCTACTCCTATTTTTTATGTAAATGTTTTCGAAATGTAACAATGGGATAAAATGAGGCAGCTATTGGTGCATAGCAAGCTCCCACAAACAGCAAGGTGATGATACCGGAGAATCTGCTTGAGTGATGTCATTGGCGACACGGTAGCACAGTGGTTGGCGGCACGGTAGCACAGTGGTTAGCATTGCTGCTTCACAGCTCCAGGGACCTGGGTTCGATTCCCGGCTTGGGTCACTGTCTGTGTGGAGTTTGCACATTCTCCTCGTGTCTGCGTGGGTTTCCTCCGGGTGCTCCGGTTTCCTCCCACACTCCAAAGATGTGCGGGTTAGGTTGATTGGCCATGATTAAAATTGCCCCTTAGTGTCCTGAGATGTGTAGGTTAGAGGGATTAGTGGGTAAATATGTAGGGGTATGGGGATAGGGCCTGGGTGGGTTAGTGGTCGGTACAGACTCGATGGGCCGAATGGCCTCTTTCTGCACTGTAGGGTTTCTATGATTTCTATGATTGACCAGGACAGTGGGTAAACCTTGGCTGGTCCTCTTCGAATGTCGCAGCATCTTTTTACCAGCATCTGAGAAGGTGGACAGGACCTCAGGATAATGTTTCATCTGTTAGGAACAAAAGAGTTGTCAGGGAAAAAGTTGGACCTCTCAGGGACAAAGGAGGGGAATTATGCTTAGAACCCAAGGGAATAGGGGACATCCTAAATGAATACTTTGCATTGGTATTCACAAAGGAAAGGGACTTGTTGACTGGGAGTGTCTCAGAGGGAGGTGTTGACCCGTTAGAGAGAATCTCCATTACAAGGGAGGAAGTGTTAGGTTTTTTAGGTAACATTAAAACTGACAAATCCCCAGGGCCTGATGGCATCTATCCTAGGCTGCTCAGGGAGACAAGAGATGTAATTGCTGGGCCTCTGACAGAAATCTTTGTCTCTTCATTGGACACAGGTGAGGTCCCTGAGGATTGGAGGGTAGCGAATGTGGTACCGTTATTTAAGAAGGGTAGCAGGGATAACCCGGGTAATTATAGGCCAGTGAGCTTGACGTCCGTGGTAGGGAAGTTGTTGGAGAGGATTCTTAGAGACAGGATGTATGCGCACTTAGAACGGAACAATCTCATTAGTGACTGACAGCATGATTTTGTAAGAGGGAGGTCGTGCCTTACAAATTTGGTGGAGTTTTTTGAGGAAGTGACAAAAACAGTTGACGAAGGAAGGGCTGTGGATGTCGTCTGTATGGATTTCAGTAAGGCATTTGACAAAGTCCCACATGGCAGGTTGGTTAAGAAGGTTAAGGCTCATGGGATACAAGGAGAGGTGGCTAGATGGGTAGAACACTGGCTTGGCCACAGACAGGGTAGCAGTCGAAGGGTCTTTTTCCAGCTGGAGGTCTGTGACCAGTGGTGTTCTGCAGGGCTCTGTACTGGGACCTCTGCTATTTGTGATATATATAAATGATTTGGAAGAAGGTGTAACTTGTGTTATCAGCAAGTTTGCGGATGACACGAAGATGGCTGGACTTGTGGATAGCAATGAGCATTGTCGGACAATACAGCAGGATACAGATAGGCTGGAAAATTGGGCAGAGAAATGGCAGATGGAATTTAATCCAGATAAATGCGAAGCGATGCATTTTGGAAGAACTAATGTAGGGGAAGTTATACAATAAATGGCAGAGCCATCAAGAGTATAGAAACACAGAGGGACCTAGGTGTGCAAGTCCACAAATCCTTGGAGGTGGCAGCACAGATGGAGAAGGTGGTGAAGAAGGCATATGGTATGCTTGCCTTTATAGGACGGGGTCTAGAGTATAAAAGCTGGAGTCTGATGTTGCAGCTGTACAGAACGCTGGTTAGGCCACATTTGGAGTACTGCGTCCAGTTCTGGTTGCCGCACTACCAGAAGGACGTGGAGGCTTTAGAGAGAGTGCAGAGAAGGTTTACCAGGATGTTGCCTGGTATGGAGGGTCTTAGCTATGAGGAGAGATAGGGTTGTTGTAGGGAAAAATCCCTTACCAGCACAGAATAGAAGCCGAGTCGCAAATCAAGGTTCAAAGCGTGTCTTTATTGTACAATTTACTAGGATCCTAGGGAGACCCCCGTAGCCAGCTCAGAAACAGTGGCTTGGCCACGTTGATCTCAATTGGATTACATCAGCCCTGGATCTTTATAGGGCTCCAAATTTGAGCGGGAACATTTGATTATGCATCTTTTTACAATATGTATAAAGTGGTCTGTCAGGTCAGGAAGTTCTCTGGGAGGCTTGTCAATTTGCATTTGTATGGTGTGTGTTCGTGTTAATGGGATTACTTGGTCCTGCCCCGGTGTCTAAATGCGTTTCCCATTATCATCTCTATGTGTCCCCTTATTTGAATTTGATCCTATTGTCCCGTGTCTGTGTTTCCTGCTTGTGAGATTGAGTGTTAATGTTATCCTGTCTTGTTGGATGTCTGGAGTACTTCATTCTAACCTTTTATTCTTATATCTTGGTTTATCAGATTTTTATGTCTGCCTTGGCCGAATTAGTAATGTTTCAGTGATAGCTTGGTTTTGATAACCCACTCTATGGCTCGTTTCATAGGGGTCTTGATCGTCCTTGACCAGTTTAAAATGCAGCTACAGGCTGTTGCTAGGCAGATTAGGGATCTCCCGCAGTTTCTGAAATTCGTGAGTCTCTCAGCTGTACAGGGGGGGGGACCCGATCGAATATCCATCCGGGGGTGCCCCTCTGCATTGTTGGCCCGTTATGAGTGGTGCCAATTAGTCCAATATGTAAATATGTTTGACGATGTAAAATATGGTTTTCTGTAAGATTTTCTCCTTCAGTCCCTCCTCTCGTCCAGGGGGTGCCATTCATGGCTGACCCCCCATGGACGACCTTCAGAGGAACAGTGATTTGTACAGCTGTTGTCCTTGTCGTTGCTCCTCTTCTTCTGTATCGTTGTTAAGTTCTTGCATCTGGATACTGGCAGTGGGTAGCATTCTTGATGTAATATTTGCACATATCACTTTAATACAGGTTAGGCCAAGGCAGACTGTGAACAGGATGGCTACTACTAGGATTAATCCCTTCATAATATATGCCCCCCAAACGGTGTTAAACAGCCATCCTAACCACCCATCAGTCCCTGTTAACCCCTGTTTAAAGTTATCCAATTGCTTTTGTATCCCGGACATGGCTGCTGTTATGTTTAGTGTCTCGTCGTGTACGTATGTGATGCATTTGTCCTTGATGATGGTGCATACCCCCCCTTGTCTGGCTAGCTGATAGTCCACCGCATATCTTGTTTGTTGTGTGTATAGTCTGAGTTCTGCGAGTTCTTGGTCAATTGCGCCTAATGCTTGTAGGGTGTTGTTTCCTAAAATGGTCAGTCCACATATGAAGAAGTTCCTATTACTGGCACTGATCACCCCTGCGGCGCCTCCCAGGGATAGTGTCCCCAGAAATCCATATCCTAAAGAAGACCCTAGTGTGACAGGGGCCTGCCAGTCGGAGCAAAATTCTGCGCTGATGGCCCTGGTCACTATGCGTTTCTGGACATGCCCCTCACTTGGGCATGGAACCGTGAGAGGTCTGATTGTCCCTACGGAAAAGAACCTTGGAGGCCTGTCTGTGGCCGTCATGTATACATTTTTAAATAAAAACACGTACCCGTCTTTAACCCGATAACATGCATTTCCCCGGGGTCGTTTGACCGCATGGCCCCATCTTGTGGAACCTTCCCTCCCCCTGGACTGTCCACTTGATTGTACCTCTTGGTGAGAATCAAATGGATATGTCCCTGAGGCTGAGCTTACGTGGGTGCCGTTGCACTTGCCACACATAAGCTGCCTACCCGCGGTGACTGCAATGCATTTCTGTTGCTTGCAGTCACAGGTGAAGTGTCCTTCCCGGACCCGGCACTCCTGGAGAGCACAATGTGCCTCAGCGCACGAATCATTTTTAGGGACAAAGGCATGCACGCACCCCCATCCCTCTCCCTTAAAACATTGTGGGTAGTTCCCATGTGTCTCCTCCGGTTGGGGTCCCGTCCCCCTTAGAATTCCCGGCTCAGTGAGCTCTACACACCTTCCTTGTATCCCTTGCTTAAAGTACCCAATATGTTCTTTGCAGGGTGCCCCCGATGTGTCAATAGTGAATAACTCTTGTGGGAGCCACCCTGGTGTTGCTATGAATAGGGAGTTTACTGATCGCGCTGAGGGGTAACAAGCGGTCCTATTCCCATAGATCTGGATGTGTGTTCTCAGGAATAGGTTTCCTTCCATGATTGGTGGTTCTGCTCCCCTAACCCCCGTATGCTGGAGTGTATTTACAATGGTCAGGGTTATTATCAGATATGTCCCTGTTCCCATATCGCTCTCTTTTTTTTTTTTTCAACAGTATTTTACAATTACAGTATATACAAAAAATAAACAGGCAATCAAATTAAAGGTAGTTGGTTCCGACGTCTTGATAGTGGATCTGGTCCTGGTTCCTGTGGAAGTTGAATGAGCAAAACGGTATTTTTTTTAGTTTATTTGTCCTCATATAGTTTTAATTGGGTCCAGTGTTTCCAGACCCCCTGTCCTCTTATATCTATACAGGCACAGGTATCTCCGCTAATAATGACCTCGTAAGGTCCGTGCCATCTTGGGGCAAATCCTGGTTTTGCAGGAAGCACCTTTGTTAATACCCGGCTCCCGGCTTTTGGGACTTCTGGTAGTATTTCTGAGTCCCCCTCTGCGTCGACCTGTGCCTGATTAGAAATTACGGACCGGCGCATCCCCTTCAATTGGGTGCTAAGGTCTCGGATGTATTGTCGGATCCTATCTTTTATCGGACCCACATCTGTCCAGCCTGTAATAATGTTTTCGGGCAAGTGCATTGCTCGCCCGGTCATCAGCTCGTATGGAGTCAAGCCGGTAGTTCGATTTGTGGTCGCCCTAAGCCTCATCAGGACTGCAGGTAGGACTTCTGTCCAATTTCTACCTGAGGATTGCATTGCCTTTGCCATTGTTGTTTTTAGAGTCCGATTCATCCTCTCCACCATCCCGGAACTTTGTGGGTGATAGGGGATGTGAAATTTTTGTTTTATTCCTAATAGTTGGCAAATGTTTTTCAGAACCTTTCCTGTGAAGTGTGTTCCCTGGTCCGAATCAGCTTGAATTGGCATCCCCCACCGGGGAATGACTTCTGCTGCCAATATCTTGGCTACTGTTAGGGCTGTACAATTGGTTGTGGGGAATGCCTCTACCCACCTGGTGAATTGGTCTACTATTACCAGGCAGTATGTTTTCCCGTGAGAGGGGGGCAGTGGTCCGATGAAGTCCATTTGTATCTGTTCCCAGGGTCCCTTTGGTCTGGGTTGGTGTCCCATCTTTACCTTTATGGGCTTCCCGGGGTTGTGCTGGGCACATATAGTGCATCTGCGGCAGTATGTGGCCACATCTCGTCCCAATCCTTTCCACCACCACTCTCTCCCCAGGCTCTGTATCATTGCATCCCTGCCTGTATGGGGAAGCCCGTGGTGTAGTTCCAGTAATGTGTTCTGGATACATCCTGGTGCCAATACTCGGTTATCTTTTCTCCAAACCCCGTCAGTCCCTTTAACTGCGCCCAGCTCCTCCCACCTGTCTCGTTCTTGCTGTGTAATGTCCCCATGTAATTTCTGTATGTCAATCTCTTCCTGTTCTATCGTTATTGCTGCAAGGGGCATGCTTTTAATGTCACTGTTTTCTAGTGCTTGCCGTGCCGCTGCGTCTGCGGCTTGATTCCCTTTGAAGTGAATCCACCCCGGGGTGTCCCTCCCAGGTTCCCGCTGGTGGGCTTTTATTTTAATTACTGCGGCCTTTGTCGGTTGTTCACTAGCTGCTAGCAGTGCTCTTATCTGCTGTTGGTGTTTAATGGGGGTACCTCCTGTTGTGATGAATCCCCTTCTCCCCCATGCTGGCATGTAATCGTGGATCACACCAAATGCGTATTGGCTGTCTGTATACACATTGACTGTTTTTCCTGCTGCTAATCTTAGGGCTTGGGTGAGGGCAACTAATTCTGCTACCTGAGCGGACTGACCCCCGTCGATCCTTCCTGATTCTAGGGTTTCCAGGTTCTGGTCCACTACTGCCCACCCTGTCCTTGGGGATCCGGATACATATTTGCGGGACCCATCCACATAGACGGTCTTATCTGCTGTTGGAAGGGGTTCATCTCTAATCTTTCCTTCCTCGTCATTTTTGTCAGTTTCTCCACAGCTGTGTGCCTCCCCAATATCTAAAATCCCTTCCGCGGGATTTTCTCCCGTGTCCCTTACGATCGTGACTGACTTGTTAGGCGGTAGGAGTGTGGCCTCCCACCTTGCCCTCCTTATATTGGAGACTGTTTTGAGTTTGCCCGTGTTTAGCATCTCTACCAATGTATGTTTTGTGTGTAGTACAATATCTCCTGTCATGACAATGGGCTCACTTATCCCTACAGCCCATGCTGCACAGTCTAGGGCGGCTATGCACCTGGGCATCCCGGTGACTACTGGTCCCTCAGCCGTTGAATAATACCCTACGGGTCTCTTTCTATCTCCATGAGTCTGTGCCACTACGGCAGAATAGAAGCCGTCCCGGTTGTCGCAGAAGATGTGAAACTTTTTGCTTCCATCGGGCAATCCCAATCCAGGGGCTGAAACTAACCTTGCTTTCAGTTCTGCGTATGCTGTCTCTTGCTCTTGTCCCCACTCTATCCTTTCCAGGGCTGGCTTTCCTCCCTTTACTAATCTCTGAATTGGTTCCGCGATCCGTGCAAAGTCAGGGATAAAACTCCTGCTATAATTGAATAGTCCTAAAACTTTCCGGACCCCTCTTATTGTGACTGGTCGTGGCATTTCTTTAATCGCGGTTTTGCGATCTGCGGGCATGTTTTTAACTCCCTGGGAAATTAGGTGTCCTAAGTACAGGACCTGGGGTTTCGCAATTTGTGCCTTATGTGGGCTTATTTTCAGCCCGGCTTTTGCCAATTCTTTTAGTACTGCATACAGGGCTGCCTTGTGCCCTTGTTCTGTTTTGGACGCTATTAAGACATCGTCCACATATTGGAGAACTGTATTGTCCTCATGCAATTTCACCCTACTTAGGATGTCGCTCATCGTTCTGTGGAATATGGCAGGACTGTTATGAAATCCTTGTGGGAGACGGGTCCATGTGTACTGTTTTTCTCCCACAGTGAAAGCAAATTTGTCTTGGGATTCTGGGTCTAGTGGAAGGGACCAGAATCCATTTGCGATATCTAGTACCGTGAAAATTTTGTGGTCTTGTGCCAATCCGTTTAAAATAGTCGAGGGGTTTGCCACAATGGGGTGTAATTTAGGTGTTACCTTGTTCAAACCTGTGTAATCGATGGTGAGCCGGTAGCTCCCGTCAGGTTTGATGACTGGCCATGTGGGGGAATTGGTGGTACTGGTGGTTTCCCTGAGGATTCCTTTTTCTATTAAACCTTTGACTATTTCTACCACTGCCCCTTTCGCTTCCTTTTTGATAGGGTATTGTCTGTGGGGCTTGTGCTCTGGTCCTGGGACTTTTATCGGTTCTGTGTCGGTTAGTCCGGTATCTAATTTCGTCCTAGCCCAGGCTTCTGGAATAGAAGCACAGATGGCTCCGAACCCTTCTCGTTCCTGGTCCCAATCTCGGGCCACGACAGTGGCTACCCCAACCGTCCCCAGGTGGTTGGCTAGTGTCCCTTGCCTGGTCTTTCTACCGTCAGGTTGTGGCCAAATTAGTTTTCCTTTCCCACAATCTATCAGTACCTGGTATTCCCTCATTAGGTCATTTCCCATGATTGTGCCCTCATTATTTTGACAAACGTAAAATTGCATTGGAATGTACTTGTGGTTGATTTCTACTAGTGTGGTTTCACTAAGATAGGCGGGTATTCTCTCCCCTCCTACCCCGGTTATGTGTATTCTTTTGTTGGTCAGTGGCAGGGGTAGGTTTGTAACTGATATGGCTGCTCCCGTATCTACTAACATGTGGCACTCCCTACCCCCTACCACGGCATCTACGTATATTCTCTCCCCCTCTTTCCTGTTTTGGATGGGAGCTACGGGTTGTGAGATTTTGACCAATGTTGGCCGATAAGTGGAGTGGACGGACACCGGCTTTTGTCGGGATTCACAGTCTTCTGTGGGCGTGGCTACACTAACCCTCTCTCTTCTGCCATCTCCCTGGCTTAAGGTTTCTCCTAGTCACCCTGGTGGATTCCGGGAGTGTGGTGCCCCCGGGGTTGTTCCATAGTTGTCCTGGGGTCTCCCATGCTTCCCCCAACATGTTGCCTCAGTGTGCCCTGGTTTATGGCAGTGGTCACAGCGAGGCCCGCCATTCTCAGGTTTCCCTTTGACTGGTGCCCCCCTGCAGAATCTAGCCGTATGCCCTGGCTGGCCACATGTGTAGCAGCTGAACCCGGTTCTCCCCCTATCTCCGTTATGGGGGGTTACAACTCTCTCTCGTCTGGGCTTGGTTTGGGCAGCCTTCTCTTCTCTTATCCCGCTAGCCCACTCGACTAGCTCGTCATAGTCTTGGGATGCTATCACCCCCATCTTAAGGATCTCTTGGTGTGCCTCTGAGAGCCCGTCCTTAAATGCCTGAACAAAAGCCCTGTCCCTCCTATCCGCGTCGTCTCGTCCTGAACATTCCATATATACCCCGAATAATCTCTCTCCAAATTCCGATGCACTTTCCCCCCGTCCTTGTTTAGTGTTTGTGATCCTGCTCCAATTAGTGGGGGAATTCCCTAAGACCCGTTGGACTTCGGTCTTGAATAATGTAAAGGGTGCCTGCTGGTCATCTATCTCAGCCGTTGTAGGAACGGCATGTGTCCATCTTCCTCCATTATAGTCCTGTGCTGCTTGAGCCGCTGGCCCTCCTGCTACCAACCTCCATTTATCCGCTGGACAGGCTGCCCTGACCAGCTGGTGTATGTCCCTTAAATGTAACTGGTGTCCTACCCAGAGCGAATCTAATTCGCCCCAAAATTCCAGGTTTGCGCTTCTGGGTTTTAACTTCCCCAGGGATGCCATAATCTGCTGCCTTTCCCCTGGCGTAAAAGGCTTATAGGTTGCCTTTGGTTGTGCTAACGTCCCTCCTCTCGTGACTGGCACTAGATTATAATTGTCTATGTTTTCTTTTGATGCTGGAGTGGCTGTATGTTTCTGCACTGACTCGTATGGGCGCCGAGGGTCCGTTTCCTCTGATCTCTGCGTTATCTCCGCAGTGTTGTTTCTGTATTCTAACTCCCTCACTCTCTCCTGTAATACTTTAATTTGTTCTGTCTCTTTGTGTCTCTCCTCCATGGAGGCATTTACTTCCTCAATTAGTCCAGCTAACTGGGTCACTAATATTACTCCCATTACTTTTGTTTTGTCCCGTTTAACTCCGTCTACCCACTTTCTTTGATCTTCTAAAGTTTGTGATGCGTTCCACCCGTTCCGTTTCATCTTTGCAACAATCGCTTCTCTGGCTAACAGATACTTTAAAATGAGAGCTACTGCAGTTTCTCCCTTAACAACGTGGTCTGCCATTTTTCTGTCTAGCAGTCCTGCAACCCCCGTATGCTGGCTGCTACAGTAAAAGTGCCTCAACTCCTGTCACTGATACTGCCCCAGCACCGTCTGTATTGCTGTAGAGCCTCGTAGTGAGGTTCCAGTGGGTCTCTTTCCCCTGGGCTCCCCCAACTATTCCTGACACCTCACGCTTGGACTATTTTGTGTTGTCTTATTGGGATGTGTGCTGGTTGTTTAGTGGGTTTGTCCGCCCCTGTTCCCAGCCCCTCTAAGTACAACGCCTCCCGCTCGGCCACCACCCCCACTAGCAGGGTTGATCCGTTACCCCCCAAAACCGGGTATCCTGCTATGGGCTGTGGTGTTCCCTACAGACGAACAAGGTTATCAAACTCCGCCCGGGTCCCTAATGGATCCTCCGTCGTCGTGTCTCTTGGTCAGGATGGATCGGGTCCACTTTTCCTCAACACTTACACACCTGTACTCTGTTATCAAAGCCCCTGTTATAGTTAGTAACTGTATCGACTCTGAGGTTGTTCGTCCCTTCAGAGTCAGTGTTGTTACCCGATTTACACTGTCCGTGCCTTGCACCCTGAGTGCCTGTCTCTCTTAGCGCCCGCTTCAAAACCCAACCTTAGCGTGGGAGATTTCTCCTCTTAACGTCCAGTTTAGGGTAGGGCACCTTGAGTCAAGCACTCCCTTGTCCTATTGCCTTGGCACAGACAGCGGTTTCATTTACAATCCTGGGTTAGTTACACCAATTAGTTCTGCATGCGGTACTTATCTTTATATTAGTCTTAATTCTTTGTTATCAAATAGCCCAAAACCTGTTATCTTTACCTTTGGTCTTTTACTCCTATTAAAGTTAACAGTTACTTACCTTCTTCCACGCGGTTGTTCTGACCTGTACCTCTTTAGTGCGGACTTCTGTTTCAATTTAAAACTTAGGCAAGATTATACAGTTCTACAAGACAACAATACTCAAAACAGACAAACCCTAACCCTTAAAGGTACCTCACTTTGAACGGAGACCTGCACTCGCCTCTGACTGTTCTGGATTTGTATCAGATTCGTTTAATTTGATCCCGACTTTCAAACTGTGGTTATC
The DNA here is from genome assembly GCF_964213995.1 of Mustelus asterias. NCBI lineage: Eukaryota > Metazoa > Chordata > Chondrichthyes > Carcharhiniformes > Triakidae > Mustelus > Mustelus asterias. Next base: position 46,773 of record NW_027592184.1, read on the forward strand.
AGTCAGAAGTCAGATATCAAATCCTGCTGTGACTACGCCATTTTGTTGTAGGGAAAAATCCCTTACCAGCACAGAATAGAAGCCGAGTCGCAAATCAAGGTTCAAAGCGTGTCTTTATTGTACAATTTACTAGGATCCTAGGGAGACCCCCGTAGCCAGCTCAGAAACAGTGGCTTGGCCACGTTGATCTCAATTGGATTACATCAGCCCTGGATCTTTATAGGGCTCCAAATTTGAGCGGGAACATTTGATTATGCATCTTTTTACAATATGTATAAAGTGGTCTGTCAGGTCAGGAAGTTCTCTGGGAGGCTTGTCAATTTGCATTTGTATGGTGTGTGTTCGTGTTAATGGGATTACTTGGTCCTGCCCCGGTGTCTAAATGCGTTTCCCATTATCATCTCTATGTGTCCCCTTATTTGAATTTGATCCTATTGTCCCGTGTCTGTGTTTCCTGCTTGTGAGATTGAGTGTTAATGTTATCCTGTCTTGTTGGATGTCTGGAGTACTTCATTCTAACCTTTTATTCTTATATCTTGGTTTATCAGATTTTTATGTCTGCCTTGGCCGAATTAGTAATGTTTCAGTGATAGCTTGGTTTTGATAACCCACTCTATGGCTCGTTTCATAGGGGTCTTGATCGTCCTTGACCAGTTTAAAATGCAGCTACAGGCTGTTGCTAGGCAGATTAGGGATCTCCCGCAGTTTCTGAAATTCGTGAGTCTCTCAGCTGTACAGGGGGGGGACCCGATCGAATATCCATCCGGGGGTGCCCCTCTGCATTGTTGGCCCGTTATGAGTGGTGCCAATTAGTCCAATATGTAAATATGTTTGACGATGTAAAATATGGTTTTCTGTAAGATTTTCTCCTTCAGGGTAAACTGGGCTTGTTCTCCCTGGAAAGACAGAGAATGAGGGGAGACCTAATCCTAATAGAGGTGTACAAAATTATGAAGGGTATAGATAGGGTGAACAGTGGGAAGCTTTTTCCCAGGTCGGAGGTGACGATCACGAGGGGTCACGGGCTCAAGGTGAGAGGGGCGAGGTATAACTCAGATATTAGAGGGACGTTTTTTACACAGAGAGTGGTGGGGGCCTGGAATGCGCTGCCAAGTAGGGTGGTGGAGGCAGACACGCTGGCATCGATTAAGACTTACCTGGATAGTCACATGAGCAGTCTGGGAATGGAGGGATACAAACGAATGGTCTAGTTGGACCAATGAGCGGCACAGGCTCGGAGGGCCGAAGGGCCTGTTTCCTGTGCTGTACTGTACTGTTCTTTTGTTTGTATCTGAAAGACGATGTGATGTGGCTTCAGTACCTCACTGCAAAGTCAGCCGGGATTGTGAGGCCAAATCTCAGAACTGGGATTTGCAGTCATGACCTTTAGATTCAGACTCTGCCAACAGAGCAATGATTGATAAAGTATGTTCCTTGATTGTACAGCCCAAATTTAACATGTGTTCCTGGTATCATATTTTTATTTTACTGAATGTGGTCCTTATGGGGGTAGGGGCTTTTTAAAGTGAAGTTAGACTGGGAGCAGCTGTGTATGTACTTTATCGATTGAGGTCAGATTCCTCCTGTCTGATCTTGTGCAAGTCAGCCACTAACAACAAGATTTTTTCCCAAGTGCCTGCTTCACATGGTGTTGTAATAAAGCTAATTGAACAGTGGTTATCTCCAGCTTAACTGCCAAGAATACCCTGTGAGCTCTGGCTTATTAAGACATTGCAGTGTCTTAAGGATCATTCAGTTTGCCATGTGATACATCCAATAAGTTTCACACCCAATAAAGTGAGCCTAACCAACTAAATACAAGTGTAAGAGATTGCCTGCATCAAATTTCTCCTCAGTTTTTCATTCTGTCATGGGATGTCGGCAGCACTGGCTGGCCCATCCTTTATTGCCCTTGAACTGAGTGCCTTGCTTGGCTATTTCAGGGACAGTTAAGAGTCAACCACATTGCTTTGGCTCTGGAGTCACATGTAGGCCAGGCCGAGTAAGGATGGCAGATTTCCTCCCCTTACGACATTGGTGACATGAATGGATATTTACAACAATCAATGATAGTTTCATGGCCACCATTATATTTCAGATTTATTAATGGAACTTAAATTGCAACAGCTGCCATGCTGAGATTTGAAACCATGTCCCCAGAGTACTTGTGAGACAGAGTGTTGTGAGACTACTTACTGTGCTTATCCCAGTCCAACGCTGGCATCTCCACCCCAGAGTATTGACCAGGGCCTCTCGATTACCAGTCCATGCCCTTCATGTTCTCAGGTGCCTCAGTGCCAGCTGTGGCTCATTTGGTATCACTCTCACCTCAGAGTCACAAGGTTCCTGGTTCAAGTCCCACCCTATGACTTGAGCAGTGAGATATTGTGGAGGTGTTGCAATGTCGGGGGTGTTGTCTTTTGGATGATATGTTTACTGAGATAAATATGGCAGATGTACCTCTATAACTTGCGAATAATTCCATGAGATCTTTCCAATGCACCTGAGGATATTGAAGAGGCCTCAAGAGCTTGATCCAGCAGTGGGGTTTTAATGAGCATCTTAAAGGGGAGGGAGAGACACAGATGTTTAGAGAGGGAATTCCAGAACTTAGGGCTGTTAAAGGTACAGCCAGCAAAGACTGAGCAATGGAAATCAGGGAGGCCAGAATTGGAGGACCTCAGAGATCTCGGGGTATTGTAGGGTCAGAGGAGATTATGGAGATAGGGAGGGGTGAGGACATGGATGGATTTGAAGTCAAGGCCATAAGACATAGGAGCAGAATTAGACCACTCAGCCCATCGAGTCTGCTCTGACATTCAATCATGGCTGATCTTTTTCTCATCTCCATTCTCCTGCCTTTTCCCCATAACCCCTGATCCCCTTATTAATCAAGAACCTATTTATCTCTGTCTTAAAGACACTCAGTGACCTCGCCTCCACAGCCTTCTGCGGCAAAGAGTTCCACAGATTCACCACTCTCTGGCTGAAGAAATTCCTCCTCATCTCTGTTTTAAAGGATCGTCCCTTTAGCCTGAGTTTGTGCCCTCTGCTTCTAGTTTTTCCTACTAATGGAAATATCCTCTCCACGTCCAGTCTATCCAGGCCTCGCAGTATCCTGTAAGTTTCAATAAGAGCCCCTTTCATCCTTCTAAACTCCAACGAGTATAGACCCAGAGTCCTCAACCGTTCCTCATACGACAATCTCTTCATTCCAGGGATCATTCTTGTGAACCTCCTCTGGACATTTTCCAAGGCCAGCACATCCTTCCTTAGATATGAGGCCCAAACTGCTCACAATACTCCAAATGGGGTCTGACCAGAACCTTATGCAGCCTCAGAAGTACATCCCTGCTCTTGTATTCTACCTGTCTCGACATGAATGCTAACATTGCACTTGCCTTCCTAACTGCTGACTGAACCTGCACATTAACCTTCAGAGAATCTTGAAGGACTCCCAAGTCCTTTTGTGTTTCTGATTTCCTAAGCAGTTTCCCATTTAGAAAATAGTCTATGCCTCCATTCCTCCTTCCAAAGTGCATAACCTCAAACTTTTCCACATTGTATTCCATCTGCCACTTCTTTGCCCACTCTCCCGGCCTGTCCAAGTCCCCTGGGGCGGATCCCCTCCATAATAGGTTTTCGGTGCTGGAGGCTACAGTTGAGGAGGAATCAACTGAGCATAGAGAGCAGATCTCTGGGGGTGAGCCGAGTGAGAAAGCTCAGGTGGTTAGGGGCTGTAAAAGACTGGGCCTTGTGATTGGGGACTCCACAATTAAGGGGACAGATAGGAGGGTCGGAACTAAAGGTAGGGACTCAGGGTTGGTGTGTTGCCTACCAGGGGCTGGGGTCCGGGATGTGTCTGACAGGGTATTCAGGACTCTTAGGGGGGAGGGAGATAAACCACAAGTTATTGTACATGTGGGGACACACGACATAGGGAGGATAGGGGAAGGGGATATTAGGCAGGGATTTATGGAGTTGGGGTGGAAACTAAAGGCCAAGACTGACAGAGTGGTTATCTCTGGACTCTTGCCTGTACCACGGGATAGTTTAGAGAGGAATAGGGAGAGGGAAGGTTTGAATTCATGGCTGAGGGGATGGTGCAGGAGGGAGGGGTTCAGGTACTTAAGCAATTGGGGCTCGTACTGGGGAAGGTGTGACCTCTATGAGAAGGATGGTCTACACCTTAATCAGAAGGGGACCAATATCCTGGGGGGTAAATTTGCTAAGGCCATGCAGGGAGGTTTAAACTGATTCGGGGGGGGGGAGGGATCCTGAGTAGTGGGGCTGAAAGTGAGGGATGCATGGATGGGGACTGCAATGCACGGCATTGCAGAGGTGGGGTGGAGCAGGGTTTGAAATGTGTATACTTCAATGCCAGGAGTATTCGCAATAAAGTGGGTGAACTTGCAGCGTGGATCAGTACCTGGGACTTCGATGTTGTGGCTATTTCAGAGACATGGATAGAGCAGGGGCAGGAATGGATGCTGCAGGTCCCGGGGTTCAAATGTTTTAGTCGAAGTAGGGAAGGAGGTAGAAGAGGGGGAGGGGTAGCATTATTGGTCAGAGATTGTATCACAGTGTCAGAGAGGAGGTTTGATGAGGACTTATCTGTTGAGGTAGTATGGGCGGAGATTAGAAATAGGAGAGGAGAGGTCACCCTGTTGGGAGTCTTTTATAGACCTCCTAAAAGTTCTAGAGAGGTTGAGGAAAGGATTGCGGAGTCAATCCTGCTTAGGAGTGAAAGTAATAGGGCAATTGTTATGGGGGATTTTAACTTGACTAATATTGACTGGAATTGTTATAGCTCTAGCTCGTTAGAGGGGTCAGTTTTTGTTCAAAGCGTGCAGGAAGGTTTTTTGACTCAGTATGTAGACAGGCCAACTAGAGGTGAGGCTATATTGGATCTGGTGCTGGGAAATGAGCCAGACCAGGTGCTAGACTTGGAAGTTGGTGTGCATTTTGGTGATAGTGACCACAATTCGGTTACGTTCACCTTAGTGATGGAAAGGGATAGGCATGAACCTCGGGCCAGTGGTTTTAGCTGGGGGAAGGGTAATTATGAGGCTATTAGGAGAGAATTAGGAAACATAGGTTGGACTAGGAGATTACAGGGACTGGGAACGTCCGACATGTGGAGTTTTTTCAAGGAGCAGCTACTGCGAGTCTGTGATAGGTATGTCCCTGTCAGGCAAGGAGGAATTGGTAGGGCTAGGGAACCGTGGTGCACCAAAAAAGTTTCTTTGTTGGTTAAAAAGAAAAAGGAGGCTTATGTTCGGATGAGACGTGAGCACTCGGGTAGTGCACTAGAAAGCTTTAGATTGGCTAAGAGGGAGTTGAAGAGCGAGCTTAGAAGGGCTAAAAGGGGACATGAGAAGACTTTGGCGGATAGGGTTAAAGAGAATCCTAAGGCGTTCTATAGGTATGTCAAGAACAGAAGGTTGGTTAGGGCAAGTTTAGGGCCAGTTATAGATGGCAGAGGGAAGTTATGTGTGGAACCGGAGGAGATTGGTGAAGCATTGAACCAATATTTCTCTTCGGTGTTCACGCAAGGGGACATGAATATAGCTGAGGAGGACACTGGGTTGCAAGGGAGTAGAATAGACAGTATTACAGTTGATAAGGAGGATGTGCAGGATACTCTGGAGGGTCTGAAAATAGATAAATCCCCTGGTCCGGATGGGATTTATCCAAGGATTCTCTGGGAGGCAAGAGAAGTGATTGCAGAGCCTCTGGCTCTGATCTTCAGGTCGTCGTTGGCCTCTGGTATAGTACCAGAAGATTGGAGGTTAGCGAATGTTGTCCCATTGTTTAAGAAGGGGAACAGAGACTTCCCCGGGAATTATAGACCGGTGAGTCTCACTTCTGTTGTCGGCAAGATGTTGGAAAAAATTATAAGGGATAGGATTTATAGTTATTTGGAGAGTAATGAATTGATAGGTGATAGTCAGCATGGTTTTGTGGCAGGTAGGTCGTGCCTTACTAACCTTATTGAGTTTTTTGAGAAAGTGACCAAGGAGGTGGATGGGGGCAAGGCAGTGGACGTGGTATATATGGATTTTAGTAAGGCGTTTGATAAGGTTCACCATGGTAGGCTTCTGCAGAAAATGCAGATGTATGGGATTGGGGGTGATCTAGGAAATTGGATCAGGAATTGGCTAGCGGATAGGAAACAGAGGGTGGTGGTTGATAGTAAATATTCATCATGGAGTGCGGTTACAAGTGGTGTACCTCAGGGATCTGTTTTGGGGCCACTGCTGTTTGTAATATTTATTAATGATCTGGATGAGGGTATAGTTGGGTGGATTAGCAAATTTGCTGATGACACCAAAGTCGGTGGTGTGGTAGACAGTGAGGAAGGGTGTCGTAGTCTGCAGGAAGACTTAGACAGGTTGCAAAGTTGGGCCGAGAGGTGGCGGATGGAGTTTAATGCGGAGAAGTGTGAGGTAATTCACTTTGGTAGGAATAACAGATGTGTTGAGTATAGGGCTAACGGGAGGACTTTGAATAGTGTGGAGGAGCAGAGGGATCTAGGTGTATGTGTGCATAGATCCCTGAAAGTTGGGAATCAAGTAGATAAGGTTGTTAAGAAGGCATATGGTGTCTTGGCGTTTATTGGTAGGGGGATTGAATTTAGGAGTCGTAGCGTTATGTTGCAACTGTACACAACTCTGGTGCGGCCGCACTTGGAGTACTGTGTGCAGTTCTGGTGCCCACATTACAGGAAGGATGTGGAGGCTTTGGAGAGGGTGCAGAGGAGGTTTACCAGGATGTTGCCTGGTATGGAGGGGAGATCCTATGAGGAGAGGCTGAGGGATTTGAGATTGTTTTCGCTGGAAAGGCGGCGGCTAAGAGGGGATCTTATTGAAACATATAAGATGATTAGAGGTTTAGATAGGGTGGATAGTGATAGCCTTTTTCCTCTGATGGAGAAATCCAGCACGAGGGGGCATGGCTTTAAATTGAGGGGGGGTAGTTATAGAACCGATGTCAGGGGTAGGTTCTTTACCCAGAGGGTGGTGAGGGATTGGAATGCCCTGCCAGCATCAGTAGTAAATGCGCCTAGTTTGGGGGCGTTTAAGAGATCCGTAGATAGGTTCATGGACGAAAAGAAATTGGTTTAGGTTGGAGGGTCACAGTTTTTTTTTAACTGGTCGGTGCAACATCGTGGGCCGAAGGGCCTGTTCTGCGCTGTAATGTTCTATGTTCTATGTTCTATGTTCTGCAGCCCCCCTGCTTCCTCAACACGACCTGTCCCTCTACATATCTTTGTATCATCTGCAAACTTAGCAACAATGCCTTCAGTTCCTTCTTCCAAATCGTTAACGTATATTGTGAAAAGTTGTGGTCCCAGCACTGACCCCTGAGGCACACCACTAGTCACCGGCTGCCATCCTGAAAAAGACCCCTTTATCCCCACTCTCTGCCTTCTGCCAGTCAGCCAATCCTCTATCCATGTCAGGAACTTACCCTTAACACCATGGGTTTTTATTTAACAGTCTTCTATGCGGCACCTTGTCAAGGGCCTTCTGGACATCTAAATAAATCACGTCCACTGGTTCTTCTTTATCTAACTTCCTTGTTACCTCCTCAAAGAATTCTAACAGATTTGTCAGACATGGCCTCCCCTTGATGAAGCCATGCTGATTCAGTCTTATTTTATCATACACTTCCAAGTACTCTGCAATCTCATCTTTAATAATGGACTCTAAAATCTTGCCAGTGACCGAAGTCAGGCTAACTGGCCTATAATTTCACACCTGCTGCCTCCCTTCTTAAACAGCGGTGTTGCATTAGCTACTTTCCAGTCCTCTGGGACCCTCCCTGCCTCCATAATTTCCTCAGCTATCTCTTTTAGAACCCTACGGTGTAGTCCATCCAGTCCAGGTGATTTATCCACCTTCAGACCTTTCAGTTTCCCCAGAACCTTCTCCTTAGTCAAGGATAAGAATTTTAAGCTTGAGGCATTGCTGGACCAGGGAGGGTCAATGTAAGTGAGTGAATAGAGGAATGATAGGTGAGTGGGACTGAATATGAGTTAAGATCCAGGCAGCAGACCTGAGGATGAGCCCAATCAGCGAGGAGAGAGTTAATGGCATGTTTATTTACACCACTGGAGAAAAATGTTTAATTAAGTCAATTGAGCACATATAAATAAGGGATAACCTTTATTGAAACCATCTACCGTGGTGGGATTTGAACCTGGAACATTGCTGTAGCTTTGTGGCTTACTCATTTCAGCAACCTATACCACTAGACCACAGGAGGATGCCACTGAATACAATACAGAGCCTCTAAGGGGCTGTCAATTTGTTTAATTGGTTATTTTGTTAATTAGTCTTTTTTAATGGCATATTCAACAATTTATAAATCGGGGTGAGCTGGAACACTGGGGAGAGCTGTGAGACTGAACTGTCTCAGTGAAATTCCACTCTGTGTCTGGGTTTCGATTTCACCAACTGGCTCAGATTACATAGAAACTACAAGGAGGAATAGACCATTTGGTGCTTCGAGACTGCTCCGCCATTCGTTTTGATCATGGCTGATCATCGAATTCAATATCCTGATACACCCCCCCCCATATAGAAACATAGAAAAACTACAGCACAAACAGGCCCTTCGGCCCACAAGTTGTGCCGAACACATCCCTACCTTCTAGACCTACCTATAACCCTCCATTCTATTACGCTCCATGTACTCATCCAGGAGTCTCTTAAAATACCCTATTGAGTTTGCCTCCACCACCACTGGCGGCAGTCGATTCCACTCGCCCACCACCCTCTGTGTGAAAAACTTACCCCTAACATCTCCCCTGTACCTACCCCCCGGCACCCTAAACCTGTGTCCTCTCGTAGCAGACATTTCCACCCTGTGAAAAAGCCTCTGAGAGTCCACCCAATCTATGCCTCTCAACATCTTATACACCTCTATTAGGTCTCCTCTCATCCTTCGTCTCTCCAAGGAGAAAAGACCGAGCTCCCTCAGCCTATCCTCATAAGGCATGCTACTCAATCCAGGCAACATCCTTGTAAATCTCCTCTGCACCCTTTCAATCTTTTCCACATCCTTCCTATAGTGAGGCGACCAGAACTGAGCACAGTACTCCAAGTGGGGTCTGACGAGGGTCTTATATAGCTGCATCATTATCCCCGGACTCCTAAACCCAATCCCTCGATTGATAAAGGCCAGCACACCATACGCCTTCTTAACCACCTCCTCCACCTGCGGGGCCGATTTCAGAGTCCTATGGACCTGGACCCCAAGGTCCTTCTGATCCTCGACAGTACTAAGAGTCTTTCCCTTTATATTGTACTCCTTCATCCCATTTGACCTACCAAAATGGACCACAACGCATTTATCTGTGTTGTCCGCCCAGTCTTGCATCCTATCTATGTCCCTCTGTAACTTCTGACATCCCTCCAGACTATCCACAACCCCACCAACCTTCGTGTCGTCGGCAAACTTACCAACCCATCCCTCCACTTCCTCATCCAGGTCATTTATGAAAATGACAAACAGCAAGGGTCCCAGAACAGATCCCTGGGGCACACCACTGGTGACCAACCTCCATTTAGAAAAAGACCCATCTATACCCACTCTCTGCCTCCTTTGGGCAAGCCAGTTCTGGATCCACCCGGCATCTTGATCCTTTTAGCCCCAAGAGCTATATCTAATTTCTTCCTGAAATCAGACAAGTTTTGGCCTCAATTATATTCTGTGGTAAAGAATTCCACATGCTCAACACCCTCTGGGTGAAGAAATTTCTCCTCACCTCAGTTCAAAAAGGTTTACTCCTTATCCTCAAAGAGTAAACCTACTTCTGACTCCTACTTCTGGACTGCCCCGGCATTGAGAACATTCTTTCTGAATCTACCCTGTCTAACCCTGTTAGAACTTTATAAGTTTCTATGAGATCCCCTCACTTTTCTAAACTCCAGTGAATATAATCCTAACTGACTTAACCTCTCCTCATATGACAGACCTGCCATCCCAGGAATCAGCCTGGTAAACCTTCGCTGTACTCCATCTATAGCAAGGACATCCTTCCTTAGATAAGGACACCAAAACTGTACACAATACTCCAGGTGTGGCCTCACCAACGCCCTATACAATTGCAGCAAAAATCTCTATCTCTATACTCAAATCCTCCTGCTATGAAGGCCAACATACCACTTGCCTTCTTTACTGCCTGCTGTACCTGCGCACGTACTTTCAGTGACTGATGTACAAGGACACCAAGATCTCGCTGAGTGTTCATCTCTCTCAATTTACACCCATTCAGGTAATAATCTACCTTCCTATTATTGCTACCAAAGTTGATAACCTCACATTTGTCCACATTATACTGCATCTGCCATGCCCACTCACTCAGCCTGTCCAAATCATGCTGAAAGATCTCTGCATCCTCCTCATAGCTCACCCCCCATCCAACTCATCTGCGAATTTGAAGATAATGCATTCAGTTCCCTCTTCCAAATCATTAGTATATAATATGAACAGTTGGGGTGCTAGCACAGATCCCTGCGGAGCCCCATTAGTCACTGACTGCCAATCAGAAAAAGACCCATTTATGCCAACTCTTTGCTTCCTATCTGATAACCAGCTTTCCATCCATCTCAATACATTGGGCCTGATTTTACCAAATTAAAAATGGGCGCGAAATCGTGGTACAGTTGGGCGTCGGGCCTAAAACGCGGTCCAGACCCGACCAAAGGCCAATCGCACCTTTACCAACGGCTGATCCGGGCGCCGATCTGGCGGGCGCCCAGATCGGCCAGCGGGCCGATTTAAATGCATTTGCATGCATTTAAATCGGCATAATTAAGCCCGCGCCGAACTTACCCAAGGATTCCCACTTTACGAGGCTCCGATCCAATTGGCGCCCGCGCATTTACCGTGTTGCTGAATTCAAGTCCAATAGGGCTTCAACTCAGCAACTGAACCGACGAATCGTCCCCGACCACCCTTCGCAGACCGCCCCCGCGAACCACCCTGGCAGCCCTCCCCCCGCCCCCCCCGATCGGACAACCCTGGGACGCAGGCCCCGCCAGCAGCACCCCCCCCCCCCGCCCGGGATCGGACCCCCCGGGCCCCCAACCTACCTTGATTGCTGGTGTCCGTGGAAAGCATCTTGCGATCCTGGATCCTGGCCTTCCTCCGTGGTTCCCGATGGGTAGGATGACGTCTCATAGAACATAGAACATAGAACATTACAGCGCAGAACAGGCCCTTCGGCCCACGATGTTGCACCGACCAGTTAAAAAAAAACTGTGACCCTCCAACCTAAACCAATTTCTTTTCGTCCATGAACCTATCTACGGATCTCTTAAACGCCCCCAAACTAGGCGCATTTACTACTGATGCTGGCAGGGCATTCCAATCCCTCACCACCCTCTGGGTAAAGAACCTACCCCTGACATCGGTTCTATAACTACCCCCCCTCAATTTAAAGCCATGCCCCCTCGTGCTGGATTTCTCCATCAGAGGAAAAAGGCTATCACTATCCACCCTATCTAAACCTCTAATCATCTTATATGTTTCAATAAGATCCCCTCTTAGCCGCCGCCTTTCCAGCGAAAACAATCTCAAATCCCTCAGCCTCTCCTCATAGGATCTCCCCTCCATACCAGGCAACATCCTGGTAAACCTCCTCTGCACCCTCTCCAAAGCCTCCACATCCTTCCTGTAATGTGGGCACCAGAACTGCACACAGTACTCCAAGTGCGGCCGCACCAGAGTTGTGTACAGTTGCAACATAACGCTACGACTCCTAAATTCAATCCCCCTACCAATAAACGCCAAGACACCATATGCCTTCTTAACAACCTTATCTACTTGATTCCCAACTTTCAGGGATCTATGCACACATACACCTAGATCCCTCTGCTCCTCCACACTATTCAAAGTCCTCCCGTTAGCCCTATACTCAACACATCTGTTATTCCTACCAAAGTGAATTACCTCACACTTCTCCGCATTAAACTCCATCCGCCACCTCTCGGCCCAACTTTGCAACCTGTCTAAGTCTTCCTGCAAACTACGACACCCTTCCTCACTGTCTACCACACCACCGACTTTGGTGTCATCAGCAAATTTGCTAATCCACCCAACTATACCCTCATCCAGATCATTAATAAATATTACAAACAGCAGTGGCCCCAAAACAGATCCCTGAGGTACACCACTTGTAACCGCACTCCATGATGAATATTTACTATCAACCACCACCCTCTGTTTCCTATCCGCTAGCCAATTCCTGATCCAATTTCCTAGATCACCCCCAATCCCATACATCTGCATTTTCTGCAGAAGCCTACCATGGTGAACCTTATCAAACGCCTTACTAAAATCCATATATACCACGTCCACTGCCTTGCCCCCATCCACCTCCTTGGTCACTTTCTCAAAAAACTCAATAAGGTTAGTAAGGCACGACCTACCTGCCACAAAACCATGCTGACTATCACCTATCAATTCATTACTCTCCAAATAACTATAAATCCTATCCCTTATAATTTTTTCCAACATCTTGCCGACAACAGAAGTGAGACTCACCGGTCTATAATTCCCGGGGAAGTCTCTGTTCCCCTTCTTAAACAATGGGACAACATTCGCTAACCTCCAATCTTCTGGTACTATACCAGAGGCCAACGACGACCTGAAGATCAGAGCCAGAGGCTCTGCAATCACTTCTCTTGCCTCCCAGAGAATCCTTGGATAAATCCCATCCGGACCAGGGGATTTATCTATTTTCAGACCCTCCAGAATATCCTGCACATCCTCCTTATCAACTGTAATACTGTCTATTCTACTCCCTTGCAACCCAGTGTCCTCCTCAGCTATATTCATGTCCCCTTGCGTGAACACCGAAGAGAAATATTGGTTCAATGCTTCACCAATCTCCTCCGGTTCCACACATAACTTCCCTCTGCCATCTATAACTGGCCCTAAACTTGCCCTAACCAACCTTCTGTTCTTGACATACCTATAGAACGCCTTAGGATTCTCTTTAACCCTATCCGCCAAAGTCTTCTCATGTCCCCTTTTAGCCCTTCTAAGCTCGCTCTTCAACTCCCTCTTAGCCAATCTAAAGCTTTCTAGTGCACTACCCGAGTGCTCACGTCTCATCCGAACATAAGCCTCCTTTTTCTTTTTAACCAACAAAGAAACTTTTTTGGTGCACCACGGTTCCCTAGCCCTACCAATTCCTCCTTGCCTGACAGGGACATACCTATCACAGACTCGCAGTAGCTGCTCCTTGAAAAAACTCCACATGTCGGACGTTCCCAGTCCCTGTAATCTCCTAGTCCAACCTATGTTTCCTAATTCTCTCCTAATAGCCTCATAATTACCCTTCCCCCAGCTAAAACCATTGGCCCGAGGTTCATGCCTATCCCTTTCCATCACTAAGGTGAACGTAACCGAATTGTGGTCACTATCACCAAAAATGCACACCAACTTCCAAGTCTAGCACCTGGTCTGGCTCATTTCCCAGCACCAGATCCAATATAGCCTCACCTCTAGTTGGCCTGTCTACATACTGAGTCAAAAAACCTTCCTGCACGCTTTGAACAAAAACTGACCCCTCTAACGAGCTAGAGCTATAACAATTCCAGTCAATATTAGTCAAGTTAAAATCCCCCATAACAATTGCCCTATTACTTTCACTCCTAAGCAGGATTGACTCCGCAATCCTTTCCTCAACCTCTCTAGAACTTTTAGGAGGTCTATAAAAGACTCCCAACAGGGTGACCTCTCCTCTCCTATTTCTAATCTCCGCCCATACTACCTCAACAGATAAGTCCTCATCAAACCTCCTCTCTGACACTGTGATACAATCTCTGACCAATAATGCTACCCCTCCCCCTCTTCTACCTCCTTCCCTACTTCGACTAAAACATTTGAACCCCGGGACCTGCAGCATCCATTCCTGCCCCTGCTCTATCCATGTCTCTGAAATAGCCACAACATCGAAGTCCCAGGTACTGATCCACGCTGCAAGTTCACCCACTTTATTGCGAATACTCCTGGCATTGAAGTATACACATTTCAAACCCTGCTCCACCCCACCTCTGCAATGCCGTGCATTGCAGTCCCCATCCATGCATCCCTCACTTTCAGCCCCACTACTCAGGATCCCTCCCCCCCCCCGAATCAGTTTAAACCTCCCTGCATGGCCTTGTCTCTTCACTGGGGCAGGGGGGGGGGGGGGGGGGGGGGGCCACGGCGGGGGGGGGGGGGGGGGGGCGGGGGGCGGGGGGGGCAGTGGGTAGGGGGGGATGTGACATCTCTTACCTGAGGGGGGGGTAGGGGAGGGGATGTGACGTCTCGTCCCTGAGGGGGGGGGGGGGGGGTAGGGAGGGATGTGACATCTCTTCCCTGAGGGGGGGTGGGGGGGTGGGGTAGGGGGGGGATGTGACGTCTCTTACCTGAGGGGGGGGTAGGGGAGGGGATGTGACGTCTCGTCCCTGAGGGGGGGGGGGGGGGTAGGGGGGGATGTGACATCTCTTCCCTGAGGGGGGGGGGGGGGGGGGTGGGGTAGGGGGGGGGGGGGGGGGTGGGGTAGGGGGGGGATGTGACGTCTCTTACCTGAGGGGGGGGGTAGGGGAGGGGATGTGACATCTCTTACCTGAGGGTGGGGTAGTGGGGGATGTGACATCTCT
>NW_027592185.1:5000-10000 GCF_964213995.1 Mustelus asterias
TCTACACTGTCCTCATCAAACAGTCCCAGGACAGGGACAGCACGGGGTTAGATAGAGAGTAAAGCTCCCTCTACACTGTCCCCATCAAACACTCCCAGGACAGGTACAGCACGGAGTTAGATACAGAGTCAAGCTCCCTCTGCACTGTCCCCATCAAACACTCCCAGGACAAGTACAGCACGGGGTTAGATACAGATTAAAGCTCCCTCCACACTGTCACCCATCAAACACTCCCAGGACAGGTAAAGCACGGGGTTAGATACAGAGTAAAGCTCCCTCTACACTGTCCCCATCAAACACTCCCACGACAGGTACAGCATGGGGTTAGATACAGAGGAAAGCTCCCTCTACACTGTCCCCATCAAACACTCCCAGGACAAGTAAAGCATGGGGTTAGATACTGAGTAAAGCTCCCTCTACACTGTCCCCATCAAACACTCCCAGGACAGGTACAGCACGGGGTTAGATACAGAGTAAAGCTCCCTCTACACTGTCCCCATCAAACACTCCCAGGACAAGTAAAGCATGGGGTTCGATACTGAGTAAAGCTCCCTCTACACTGTCCCCATCAAACACTCCCAGGACAAGTTACAGCACGGGGTTAGATACAGAGTAAAGCTCCCTCTACACTGTCCCCATCAAACACTCCCAGGACAGGGACAGCACGGGGTTAGATACAGAGTAAAGCTCCCTCGACACTGTCCCCCATCAAACACTCCCAGGACAGGGACAGCACGGGGTTAGATACAGAGTAAAGCTACCTCCACACTGTCCCCATCAAACACTCCCCGGACAGGTACAGCACGGGGTTAGATACAGAGTAAAGCTCCCTCTACACTGTCCCCATCAAACACTCCCAGGACAAGTAAAGCATGGGGTTAGATACAGAGTAAAGCTCCCTCTACACTGTCCCCATCAAACACTCCCAGGACAGGTAAAGCGCGGGGTTAGATACAGAGTAAAGCTCCCTCTACACTGTCCCCATCAAACACTCCCAGGACAGGGACAGCACGGGGTTAGATAGAGAGTAAAGCTCCCTCTACACTGTCCCCATCAAACACTCCCAGGACAAGTAAAGCATGGGGTTAGATACAGAGTAAAGCTCCCTCTACACTGTCCCCATCAAACACTCCCAGGACAGGGACAGCACGGGGTTAGATACAGAGTAAAGCTCCCTCTACACTGTCCCCATCAAACACTCCCAGGACAGGGACAGCACGGGGTTAGATAGAGACTAAAGCTCCCTCTACACTGTCCCCATCAAACACTCCCAGGACAGGTACAGCACGGAGTTAGATAAAGAGTCAAGCTCCCTCTGCACTGTCCCCATCAAACACTCCCAGGACAAGTACAGCACGGGATAGATACAGATTAAAGCTCCCTCCACACTGTCACCCATCAAACACTCCCAGGACAGGTAAAGCACGGGGTTAGATACAGAGTAAAGCTCCCTCTACACTGTCCCCATCAAACACTCCCAGGACAAGTAAAGCATGGGGTTACATACTGAGTAAAGCTCCCTCTACACTGTCCCCATCAAACACTCCCAGGACAGGTACAGCACGGAGTTAGATACAGAGTCAAGCTCCCTCTGCACTGTCCCCATCAAACACTCCCAGGACAAGTACAGCACGGGGTTAGATACAGATTAAAGCTCCCTCCACACTGTCACCCATCAAACACTCCCAGGACAGGTAAAGCACGGGGTTAGATACAGAGTAAAGCTCCCTCTACACTGTCCCCATCAAACACTCCCACGACAGGTACAGCATGGGGTTAGATACAGAGGAAAGCTCCCTCTACACTGTCCCCATCAAACACTCCCAGGACAAGTAAAGCATGGGGTTAGATACTGAGTAAAGCTCCCTCTACACTGTCCCCATCAAACACTCCCAGGACAGGTACAGCACGGGGTTAGATACAGAGTAAAGCTCCCTCTACACTGTCCCCATCAAACACTCCCAGGACAAGTAAAGCATGGGGTTCGATACTGAGTAAAGCTCCCTCTACACTGTCCCCATCAAACACTCCCAGGACAAGTTACAGCACGGGGTTAGATACAGAGTAAAGCTCCCTCTACACTGTCCCCATCAAACACTCCCAGGACAGGGACAGCACGGGGTTAGATACAGAGTAAAGCTCCCTCGACACTGTCCCCCATCAAACACTCCCAGGACAGGGACAGCACGGGGTTAGATACAGAGTAAAGCTACCTCCACACTGTCCCCATCAAACACTCCCCGGACAGGTACAGCACGGGGTTAGATACAGAGTAAAGCTCCCTCTACACTGTCCCCATCAAACACTCCCAGGACAAGTAAAGCATGGGGTTAGATACAGAGTAAAGCTCCCTCTACACTGTCCCCATCAAACACTCCCAGGACAGGTAAAGCGCGGGGTTAGATACAGAGTAAAGCTCCCTCTACACTGTCCCCATCAAACACTCCCAGGACAGGGACAGCACGGGGTTAGATAGAGAGTAAAGCTCCCTCTACACTGTCCCCATCAAACACTCCCAGGACAAGTAAAGCATGGGGTTAGATACAGAGTAAAGCTCCCTCTACACTGTCCCCATCAAACACTCCCAGGACAGGGACAGCACGGGGTTAGATACAGAGTAAAGCTCCCTCTACACTGTCCCCATCAAACACTCCCAGGACAGGGACAGCACGGGGTTAGATAGAGACTAAAGCTCCCTCTACACTGTCCCCATCAAACACTCCCAGGACAGGTACAGCACGGAGTTAGATAAAGAGTCAAGCTCCCTCTGCACTGTCCCCATCAAACACTCCCAGGACAAGTACAGCACGGGATAGATACAGATTAAAGCTCCCTCCACACTGTCACCCATCAAACACTCCCAGGACAGGTAAAGCACGGGGTTAGATACAGAGTAAAGCTCCCTCTACACTGTCCCCATCAAACACTCCCAGGACAGGTACAGCATGGGGTTAGATACAGAGGAAAGCTCCCTCTACACTGTCCCCATCAAACACTCCCAGGACAAGTAAAGCATGGGGTTACATACTGAGTAAAGCTCCCTCTACACTGTCCCCATCAAACACTCCCAGGACAGGTACAGCACGGGGTTAGATACAGAGTAAAGCTCCCTCTACACTGTCCCCATCAAACACTCCCAGGACAAGTAAAGCATGGGGTTCGATACTGAGTAAAGCTCCCTCTACACTGTCCCCATCAAACACTCCCAGGACAGGTACAGCATGGGGTTAGATACAGAGGAAAGCTCCCTCTACAGTGTCCCCATCAAACACTCCCAGGACAAGTAAAGCATGGGGTTACATACAGAATAAATTTCTCTCCTTCCCTACCTTTGTAACCTCCTCCAGCCCCTACAATCCTCACCCTCCTGTTCAAATCCCTCCCTCGCTCCCTCCCTCCCTATCTCTCCAAGATAACTCCTACAACTCTCTGAGATCTCTGCATTCCTGCGATTCCGGCCTGTCGAGTGTCCCCCTATTCCCATCGCTCCACCATTGGTACGAGAGTGGGTAGAGGGCGACACGGAGACACTGGATAGGCTTGGATTGTTTTCTCCAGAGCAGCGAAGGCTGAGGCGGCTGTGGGGTGGGGGGAGGAGGTGGGGGCGAGGGATGCAGGGGGGAGAATGATTGAGGTTTTTTTGTTCATTTGTTGGACATGGGCGTTGCTGGATAGCCAGCATTTATAGCCCATCCCTCGTTGCCAGGAGGGCAACTGAGAGTCAGTCACATTGCTGTGGATCTGGGGTCACATTTAGGCCAGACCGGGTGAGGATGGCAGATTTCATAACTCAGCATTTTGAAGGCAGTGGTATAATCAGACAAAGTCAGCTTGGATTTACAAAGGGGAAATCATGCTTGACGAATATATTGGAATTCTTTGAGGATATAACTAGTCGAGTTGACCAAGGAGAACCAGTGGGTGTGGATTATTTAGACTTTCAGGAGGCTTTCGACAAGCTCTCACATAACAGACTACTGTGTAAAGTTAAAGTACACGGGACTGCAGGTAATATCTTGAGATGGATAGAAAGTTGCTTAGCAGATAGGAAGCAAAGAGTTGGCATCAATGGATCTTTTTCCGATTGGCGGACAGTGAGCAGTGGGGTTCCACAGGGATCTGTGCAAGGACCCCAACTGTTCACATTATATATTAATGATTTGGAAGCGGGAACTGAATGTATTCTCTCCAAATTTGCAGATGATACAAAGCTGGGTGGGAGGGTGAGCTGTGAGGAGGATGCAGAGATGCTTCAGTGTGATTTGGACAGGTTGAGTGTGTGGACATCTGCATGGCAGATGCAGTATAATGTGGATAAATGTGAGGTTATCCACTTTGGTAGCAATAATAGGAAGGCAGATTATTATTTGAATGGGTGTGAATTGAGAGAGGTGGATACTCAGTGAGACCTTAGTGGCCCAGTGCATTAGTTGCTGAAAGTAAGCGTGCAGGGACAGCAGGCAGTGAAGAAGGCAAATGGTATGTTGGCCTTCATAGCGAGAGAATTTGAGTATCGGGATAGGGGTGTTTTGCTGCAATTGTACAGGGCGTTGGTGAGGCCACACCTGGAGTATTGTGTGCAGTTTGGTGTCCTTATCTGAGGAAGGATGTCTTTGCTGTAGAGAGAGTACAGTGAAGATTTACCAGGCTGATTCCTGGGATGGCAGGTCTGTCATATGAGGAGAGACTAAGTGGGTTAGGATTGTATTCACTGGAGTTTAGAAGAGTGAGAGGGGATCTCATAGAAACTTATAAAATTCTAACGGTTAGACAGGGTAGATTCAGAAAGAATGTTCCCGATGGTGAGGGAGTCCAGAACTAGGGGTCAGAGTTTGAGGGGTAAACCTTTTAGAACTGAGGTGAGGAGAAATTTCTTCACCCAGAGGGTGGTGAATGTGTGGAATTCACTCCCACAGAAAGCAGCTGAGGCCAAAACGTTGTGTGATTTCAGGAATAAATTAGATTTCGCTCTTGGGGCGAAAGGGATCGAGGGATGTGGG
>NW_027592185.1:20000-27500 GCF_964213995.1 Mustelus asterias
AAAGAAGGGATCATACAGCCCAGCGTTAGTCCGTGGAGAGCACAGGTCGTGGTGGTTAAGAGCGGGAACAAACCCCGGATGGTCATTGACTACAGTCAGACCATTAATCGATATACGCAGCTGGATCCGTATCCTCTCCCACGCATATCTGATATGGTCAATCAGATTGCGCAGTACCGGGTGTTCTCCACCATAGACCTTAAGTCCGCCTACCACCAACTCCCCATCCGCCCAGAGGACCGACATTACACGGCTTTTGAGGCGGATGGTCGTCTGTATCAGTTTCTTAGGGTTCCATTTGGTGTCACCAATGGGGTCTCGGTCTTCCAGCGTGCTATGGACCGAATGGTGGACCAGAACAGGCTGCGGGCTACCTTCCCGTACCTGGATAATGTCACCATCTGCGGCCATGACCAGCAGGACCATGACACAAACCTCCAGAACTTTTTGCGCACTGCATCTCGCCTGAACTTGACCTACAACAGGGAGAAGTGTGTATTCCGTACGCGCAGGTTAGCTATCCTTGGATACGTGGTGGAAAACGGGGTCATTGGCCCTGATCCAGACCGTATGCGCCCCCTTACTGAACTTCCCTTGCCCGCTAGCGCAAAAGCACTGAGGAGATGCCTCGGGTTCTTCTCCTATTATGCACAGTGGGTCCCCAACTACGCGGACAAAGCCCGTCCGCTTATCAAGTCCACGACTTTTCCACTCACGCCAGAGGCCCAATTGGCCTTCAAGGCATTGAAAAGCGACATTGCGAAAGCCACGATGCACGCGGTGGATGAATCCATCCCTTTTCAGGTGGAAAGTGATGCATCGGATTTCGCCCTGGCCGCCACACTTAACCAGGCGGGCAGGCCCGTCGCGTTTTTTTCCCGCACCCTCCAAGGCCCCGAAATTCGGCATTCAGCGGTGGAAAAGGAGGCCCAGGCCATTGTGGAGGCCGTCAGACACTGGCGCCATTACCTGGCGGGGAAGCGGTTCACTCTGATCACGGACCAGCGATCCGTGGCGTTTATGTTCAATAACACGCAGAGGGGCAAGATCAAGAATGACAAGATCTTGCGGTGGAGAATTGAGCTCTCCACCTATAACTACGATATCATGTACCGTCCAGGGAAACTCAATGAGCCCTCGGATGCCCTCTCGCGCGGAACATGCGCTACCATGCAGGAGGATCGCTTGAACGCCCTCCATAATGACCTGTGCCATCCTGGGGTCACTCGGCTCTACCACTTCGTAAAAGCCCGCAACCTGCCCTACTCGGTGGAGGACGTCAGGTCAGTAACAAGAAGCTGTCGGATTTGCGCGGAATGCAAACCGCACTTTTACCGACCTGACCGGGCACATTTGGTCAAGGCCACTCGCCCCTTCGAGAGGCTGAGTGTGGATTTTAAGGGCCCCCTTCCCTCAACAGACCGGAACGTGTACTTTCTTAACATCATAGATGAGTACTCCCGGTTCCCGTTTGTTGTCCCCTGTGCGGACACGTCGACTGCCACGGTGATCAAGGCATTCCGTGATCTTTTTACCCTGTTCGGGTACCCCAGCTATATCCATAGCGACAGGGGCTCGTCGTTCATGAGTAACGACTTGAGGCAATTCCTGCTCTCATACGGGATTGCCTCTAGTGGGACCACGAGCTACAACCCTAGGGGCAATGGACAGGTGGAAAGAGAGAATGCTACAGTCTGGAAGGCTGTCCTATTGGCGCTGAAGTCCAAAGGCCTTCCAGTCTCCCGTTGGCAGGAGGTCCTCCCAAATGCGCTCCATTCTATCCGCTCCCTCCTGTGTACGGCAACCAATGCTACTCCCCACGAGAGGATGTTCTTATTCCCTCGGAAGTCGTCCTCGGGGATATCTTTACCAGTCTGGTTGACGTACCCAGGACCCGTCCTTCTGCGGCG
Organism: Mustelus asterias; assembly: GCF_964213995.1. NCBI lineage: Eukaryota > Metazoa > Chordata > Chondrichthyes > Carcharhiniformes > Triakidae > Mustelus > Mustelus asterias. Next base: position 21,911 of record NW_027592185.1, read on the forward strand.
ACATGTGATGGCCCGCAGGTCCGACCCCTTGGTCGAACCGGTCCACCTCCTCCACGCCAACCCTCAGTATGCCCATGTGGCATATCCTGACGGGCGAGAGGACACAGTCTCGATTCGAGACCTGGCGCCCGCAGGGGACGTAGCAACTCCTGTCGCTCCCATACCCCCAATCACGAATCCCCTATCGCTTATTTCTTCCCCGGACGTGGCGCGGTCAGCACCGGGACCAGTGCATAACAGTTATACTCCCATGTACAGCTTGCCTGAGACTCGGAGATCGGCGCCATCGCAGAAGGTACCGGGATCCCCTGCACCACCGCTTCACCAGGGTCAACCGGCCCGTGAGTCCTCGAGGGGACAGCCGGACGCTGTTTTGGAGAGAACGCCACCGCAAGCACCTGCTCCGGTGTCACAGCCGGTATTGAGGAGATCACAACGACGGTGCGGTCCTCCAGACCGTCTGGACTTGTAGATTTTTTTTTGTATATATGTAGTCTGTTTTCGCACCCCGCCGGCCTTTGTTTTCAAAGGAGGGGTGAATGTGGTGAACCATCGTTGGTTACCACTGTGGGGCTGTTATAATGCTGCTGTTGGGTTAGGGTGTTCACACTGTGGGGCTGTTATAATGCTGCTGTTGGGCTAGGGTGTTCACCCTGTGGGGCTGTTATAATGCTGCTGTTGGGTTAGGGTGTTCACACTGTGGGGCTGTTATAATGCTGCTGTTGGGCTAGGGTGTTCACACTGTGGGGCTGTTATAATGCTGCTGTTGGGCTAGGGTGTTCACACTGTGGGGCTGTTATAATGCTGCTGTTGGGTTAGGGTGTTCACACTGTGGGGCTGTTATAATGCTGCTGTTGGGCTAGGGTGTTCACACTGTGGGGCTGTTATAATGCTGCTGTTGGGCTAGGGTGTTCACACTGTGGGGCTGTTATAATGCTGCTGTTGGGTTAGGGTGTTCACACTGTGGGGCTGTTATAATGCTGCTGTTGGGTTAGGGTGTTCACACTGTGGGGCTGTTATAATGCTGCTGTTGGGTTAGGGTGTTCACACTGTGGGGTTGTTCTAATGTTGCTGTTGGGCTAGGGTGTTCACACTGTGGGGTTGTTCTAATGTTGCTGTTGGGCTAGGGTGTTCACACTGTGGGGCTGTTATAATGTTGTTGTTGGGCTAGGGTGTTCACACTGTGGGGTTGTTCTAATGTTGCTGTTGGGTTAGGGTGTTCACACTGTGGGGTTATTCTAATGTTGCTGTTGGGTTAGGGTGTTCACACTGTGGGGTTATTCTAATGTTGCTGTTGGGTTAGGGTGTTCACACTGTGGGGTTGTTCTAATGTTGCTGTTGGGTTAGGGTGTTGACACTGTGGGGTTGTTATAATGTTGTTGTTGGGCTAGGGTGTTTACACTGTGGGATTAATACACCTGTGGTGGTTGCTGTTGTGGCACATCCCGGTCGGGCCCCGCCTCCTGGGAGAGGTATAAGACCCTCTGCACGGGCGGGACCCCTCCAGTCTGGAATGGTGTACTCGTGTTTAAATAGTTCCATTGTTAGACAATAAAAGCCTTCAATTACCGAAGCCTTGTACCTCGTGCTCGATTGTCGCGCATCAGAGACACAGAGAGAGAGAGAGAGACAGAGAGAGAGTGAGAGAGAAAGAGAGAGAGTGAGAGAGAAAGAGGGAGAGAGAGAGAGACAGAGAGAGAATCAGACAGAGAGAGAGAGAGACAGAGAACAAAGAACAATACAGCACAGGAACAGGCCCTTCGGCCCTCCAAGCCCGTGCCGCTCCCTGGTCCAAACGAGACCATTCTTTTGTATCCCTCCATTCCCACTCCGTTCATGTGGCTATCTAGATAAGTCTTAAACGTTCCCAGTGTGTCCGCCTCCACCACCTTGCCCGGCAGCGCATTCCAGGCCCCCACCACCCTCTGTGTAAAATATGTCCTTCTGATATCTGTGTTAAACCTCCCCCCCCTCACCTTGAACCTATGACCCCTCGTGAACGTCACCACCGACCTGGGGAAAAGCTTCCCACCGTTCACCCTATCTGTGCCTTTCATAATTTTATACACCTCTATTAAGTCTCCCCTCATCCTCCGTCTTTCCAGTGAGAACAACCCCAGTTTCCCCAATCTCTCCTCATAACCAAGCCCCTCCATACCAGGCAACATCCTGGTAAACCTCCTCTGTACTCTCTCCAAAGCCTCCACGTCCTTCTGGTAGTGTGGCGACCAGAACTGGGCGCAGTATTCCAAATGCGGCCGAACCAACGTTCTATACATCTGCAACATCAGACCCCAACTCTTATACTCCATGCCCCGTCCTATAAAGGCAAGCATGCCATATGCCTTCTTCACCACCTTCTCCACCTGAGACGTCACCTTCAAGGATCTGTGGACTTGCACACCCTGGTCCCTCTGCGTATCTACACCCTTTATGGTTCTTCCATTTATCGTATAGCTACCCCCTACAGAGAGAGACAGAGACAGAGAGACAGAGAGAGAGAGACAGAGAGAGAGAGACAGAGAGAGAGAGAGAGACAGAGAGAGAGAGAGAGACAGAGAGAGAGAGAGACAGAGAGACAGAGACAGAGAGAGAGAGAGAGAGACAGAGACAGAGACAGAGAGACAGAGATGGAGACAAACAGAGATGGAGTGATAGAGAGAGATTGAGAGAGAGATTGACAGAGACAGAGAGAGAGAGAGATAGAGAGAAAGAGATACAGAGAGAAAGACAGAGAGAGAGAGATAGAGAGACAGAGAGAGAGAGAGAGACAGAGACAGAGACCGAGAGACAGAGAGATTGAGAGAGACACAGAGAGAGAAAGACTGAGAGAGAGAGAGAGAGACCAAGACAGAGAGAGACAGAGACCGAGAGACAGAGAGAGAGAGACAGAGACAGAGAGAGAGACAGAGAGAGAGAGAGAGACAGAGACAGACAGAGAGAGAGACAGAGAGCAAGAGAGACAGAGAGACAGTGACAGAGAGAGAGAGACAGAGAGAGAAAGACAGAGAGAGAGAGAGAGAGACAGAGAGAGAGAGAGACAGAGACCGAAAGACAGAGAGATTGAGAGAGACTGAGAGAGAGAGAGACCAAGACAGAGAGAGACAGAGAGAGAGAGACAGAGACAGAGAGAGTGAGAGAGAGAGAGAGAGAGAGACAGAGAGCAAGAGAGACAGAGAGACAGTGACAGAGAGAGAGAGACAGAGAGAGAGAGACAGAGAGAGTGACAGAGAGAGAGACAGAGAGCGAGAGAGACAGAGAGACAGAGAGAGAGAGAGTGTCAGAGAGAGAGACAGAGAGAGAGACAGAGAGAGAGAGACAGAGAGAGAGAGACAGAGAGAGAGTGACAGAGAGAGAGAGACAGAGAGAGAGAGTCAGAGAGAGAGAGAGAGACCGAGAGACAGAGAGAGAGAGACAGAGAGTGACAGAGAGTGAGAGGTAGAGAGTGAGAGACAGAGAGAGAGAGTCAAAGAGGGAGAGAGAGACCGAGAAACAGAGAGAGACAGAGAGAGAGAGAGAGGCAGAGAGAGAGAGACAGAGAGAGAGAGGCAGAGAGAGAGTGACAGAGAGTGAGAGATGCAGAGAGAGAGAGACAGAGAGCGAGAGAGACAGCGAGAGAGAGAGACAGCGAGAGAGACAGAGAGGGAGAGACAGAGAGACAGAGAGACAGAGAGAGAGAGAGAGAGAGAGACAGAGAGAGAGAGACAGAGAGAGAGAGACAGAGAGAGAGACAGAGAGAGAGACAGAGAGAGAGAGAGACAGAGAGAGAGACAGAGAGAGAGAGACAGAAAGAAACAGATACTGAATAGTCTGGCTCTGTATTCCTCGGGGTTTAGGAGAGTGAGGGGTGACCTTATTCAAACATATCAGATCCTGAGGGAGTGTTGACAGGGTAGATGGTGAGATGTTTTCACCAGTGGGAGAGTCTGGAACAAGGGGACAAAGCTACAAGATAAAGGGCCGGTCATTTCAAACTGAGGTGTGTAGAAATCTCTTCTGTAAGAAGGTTAACAACACCAGGTTAAAGTCCAACAGGTTTATTTGGTAGTAAAAGCCACACTAGCTTTCGGAGCTCCAAGCCCCTTCTTCAGGTGAGTGGGAATTCTGTTCACAAACAGGACATATAAAGACACAGACTCAATTTACAGAATAATGGTTGGAATGCGAATACTTACAACTAATCAAGTCTTTAAGATACAAACAATGTGAGTGGAGAGAGCATCAAGACAGGCTAAAAAGATGTGTATTGTCTCCAGACAAGACAGCCAGTGAAACTCTGTGGGGATTACAGATAGTGTGACATGAACCCAATATCCCGGTTTAGGCCGTCCTCATGTGTGCGGAACTTGGCTATCAGTCTCTGCTCAGCGACTCTGCGCTGTCGTGTGTCGTGAAGGCTGCCTTGGCGAACGCTTACCCGAATATCAGAGGCCGAATGCCCGTGACCGCTGAAGTGTTCCCCCACAGGAAGAGAACAGTCTTGCCTGGTGATTGTCGAGCGGTGTTCATTCATCCGTTGTCGCAGCGTCTGCATAGTCTCCCCAATGTACCATGCCTCGGGACATCCTTTCTTGCAGCGTATCAGGTAGACAACGTTGGCCGAGTTGCAAGAGTAGGTACCGTGTACCTGGTGGATGGTGTTCTCACGTGAGATGATGGCATCCGTGTTGATGATCCGGCACGTCATCGTCATCAACACAGATGCCATCATCTCACGTGAGAACACCATCCACCAGGTACACGGTACATACTCTTGCAACTCGGCCAACGTTGTCTACCTGATACGCTGCAGGAAAGGATGTCCCGAGGCATGGTACATTGGGGAAACCATGCAGACGCTACGACAACGGATGAATGAACACTGCTCGACAATCACCAGGCAAGACTGTTCTCTTCCTGTGGGGGAGCACTTCAGCAGTCACGGGCATTCAGCCTTGGATCTTCGGGTAAGCGTTCTCCAAGGCGGCCTTCACGACACACGACAGCGCAGAGTCGCTGAGCAGAAACTGATAGCCAAGTTCCGCACACACGAGGACGGCCTCAACCGGGATATTGGGTTCATGTCACACTATCTGTAATCCCCACAGAGTTTCACTGGCTGTCTTGTCTGGAGACAATACACATCTTTTTAGCCTGTCTTGATGCTCTCCACTCACGTTGTTTTGTTTCTTAAAGGCTTGATTAGTTGTAAGTATTCGCATTCCAACCATTATTCATGTAAATTGAGTTTGTGTCTTTATAAGCTCTGTTGTGAACAGAATTCCCACTCACCTGAAGAAGGGGCTTGGAGCTCCGAAAGCTTGTGTGTTTTTGCTACCAAATAAACCTGTTGGACTTTAACCTGGTGTTGTTAAACTTCTTACTGTGTTTACCCCAGTCCAACGCTGGCATCTCCACATCGAAATCTCTTCTCCCAGAGGGTGGTGAGTCTCTGGAACTCTCTGCCCCAGAGGCTGCTGGAGGCTGGATCATTAGAAGTGTTTAAGTGGAGCTGGGTAAATATTTGATCGATTGGGGGATAGAGGGCTGTGGGAAGTGGCCCAGAAAAGGAACTGAGGCCAGCATAGATCAGCCATGATGGTATTGAATG
>NW_027592185.1:32500-61422 GCF_964213995.1 Mustelus asterias
AACTGTGCACGGTGCTCCGAGTTTGGTCTAACCGAGGGATACAGAGACCGGAACTGTGAACGGTGCTCCCAGTGCGGTCTAACCGAGGGATACAGAGACCGGAACTGTGCACAGTGCTCCGAGTGTGGTCTAACCGAGGGATACGGAGACTGGAACTGTGCACGGTGCTCCCAGTGTGGTCTAACCGAGGGATACAGAGACCGGAACTGTGCACGGTGCTCCCAGTGTGGTCTAACCGAGGGATAGGGAGGCCGGAACTGTGCACAGTGCTCCCAGTGTGGTCTAACCGAGGGATACGGAGACCGGAACTGTGCATGGTGCTCCCAATGTGGTCTAACCGAGGGATAGGGAGACTGGAACTGTGCACGGTGCTCCCAGTGTGGTCTAACCGAGGGATAGGGAGGCCGGAACTGTGCACAGTGCTCCCAGTGTGGTCTAACCGAGGGATACGGAGACCGGAACTGTGCATGGTGCTCCCAATGTGGTCTAACCGAGGGATAGGGAGACTGGAACTGTGCACGGTGCTCCCAGTGTGGTCTAACCGAGGGATAGGGAGGCCGGAACTGTGCACGGTGCTCCCAGTGTGTTCTAACCGAGGGATACGGAGACTGGAACTGTGCACGGTGCTTCCAGTGTGGTCTAACCGAGGGATACAGAGACCGGAACTGTGCATGGTGCTCTCAATGTGGTCTAACCCAGGGATCATAACTCTCTCTCCTTTATGCTTGCATTGGAAAAAGAGAGGATCAGGCAAGCTCGGAAAGTGTTTATATGGAGAAAGGGGAAATATGAAGACATAAGGCAGTAAAATTAGAGGAGTAAATTGGAAGGAGGTATTCTCGGGGAAATGTACTGAAGAGAGGTGGCAGTTTTTCAAGGAATGTCTGTCTAGGGTTCTACAGGTCAATGTTCCGAGCAGACAGGGAGGAGTTGGTAGGTTAAAGGAACCGTGGTGCACGAAAGCTGTGCGGGACCTAGTCGAGAAGAAAAGGAAAGCATACAAAAGGTTCAGAGAGCTTGGCGAAGATAGGGATCTAGATGAGTATACGGCTTGTAGGAAGGGACTAAAGAAGGAAATTAGGAGAGTCAGAAGGGGTCACGAGAAGGCCTTGGCAAGTAGAATTAAGGAAAACCCTAAGGTGTTCGATAAATATGTGAAGAGTAAAAGGATGAGACGTGACGGAATAGGGCCTATAAAAGGTGAAGGCGGGAAAATCAGTACGGAACCAGTAGAAATGGCAGAGGTGCTTAATGAGTATTTTGCCTCGGTTTTCACAGAGGAGAAGGACCTGGGTGGATGTACTGTGGGCTTGCGGTGGACTGAAAAGATTGAGTATGTGGAATTTAGCAAAGAGGTTGTGCTGGAATCTTTGAATGGCATCAAGATAGATAAGTCGTCGGGTCCGGATGGGATGTACCCCAGGTTACTGTGGAAGGCGAGGGAAGAGATTGCAGAGCCTCTGGCGATGATCTTTGCATCGTCGATGGAGACGGGAGAGGTGCCGGAGGATTGGAGGATTGCGGATGTGGTTCCTATTTTCAAGAAGGGGAATAGGGATAGCCCAGGAAATTACCGACCGGTGAGTCTAACCTCAGTGGTGGGTAAGCTGATGGAGAAGATCCTGAGGGACAAGATTTATGAGCATTTGGAGAGGTTTAGTATGCTCAAAAATACTCAGCATGGCTTTGTCAAAGGCAGATCGTGCTTTACGAGCCTGGTGGAGTTCTTCGAAAATGTGACTAAACACATTGACGAAGGGAAAGCGGGAGATGTGGTTTATATAGATTTTAGCAAGGCGTTCGACAAGGTCCCCCATGCAAGGCTTCTAGAAAAAGTGAGGGGGCATGGGATCCAAGGGGCTGCTACCCTGTGGATCCAGAACTGGCTTGCCCAAAGGAGGCAGAGAGCGGGTATAGATGGGTCTTTTTCTAAATGAAGATCAGTCACCAGTGGAGTGCCCCAGGGATCTGTTCTGGGACCCTTGCTGTTTGTCATTTTCACAAATGACCTGGATGAGGAAGTGGAGGGATGGGTTGGTAAGTTTGCCGACGACACGAAGGTTGGTGGGGTTGTGGATAGTCTGGAGGGATGTCAGAAGTTACAGAGGGACATAGATAGGATGCAAGACCAGGCGGAGAAGTGGCAGATGGACTTCAACCCAGATAAATGCGTAGTGGTCCATTTTGGCAGGTCAAATGGGATGAAGGAGTACAATATAAAGGGAAAGACTCTTAGTACTGTAGAGGATCAGAAGGACCTTGGGGTCCGGGTCCATAGGACTCTAAAATCGGCCCCGCAGGTGGAGGAGGTGGTTAAGAAGGCGTATGGTGTGCTGGCCTTTATCAATCGAGGGATTGAATTTAGGAGTCCGGGGATAATGATGCAGCTTTATAAGACCCTCGTCAGACCCCACTTGGAGTACTGTGCTCAGTTCTGGTCGCCTCATTACAGGAAGGATGTGGAAAAGATTGAAAGGGTGCAGAGGCGATTTACAAGGATGTTGCCTGGATTGAGTGGCATGCCTTATGAGGATAGGCTGAGGGAGCTCGGTCTTTTCTCCTTGGAGAGGCATAGGATGAGAGGAGACCTAATAGAGGTATATAAGATGTTGAGAGGCATAGATCGGGTGGACTCTCAGAGGCTTTTTCCCAGGGTGGAAATGGCTGCTACGAGAGGACACAGGTTTAAGGTGCTGGGGGGTAGGTACAGGGGAAATGTTAGGGGGAAGTTTTTCACACAGAGGGTGGTGGGTGAGTGGAATCGGCTGCCGTCAGTGGTGGTGGAGGCAAACTCAATCGGGTCTTTTAAGAGACCCCTGGGTGAGTACATGGGACTTAATAGGATGGAGGGTTATAGGTAGGCCTAAAAGGTAGGGATATGTTCGGCACAACTTGTGGGGCCGAAGGGCCTGTTTTGTGCTGTGGTTTTCTATGTTTCTATGTTTCTATACGGAGACCGGAACTATGCACGGTGCTCCCAGTGTGGTCTAACCGAGGGATACGGAGACTGGAACTGTGCACGGTGCTCCCAGTGTGGTCTAACCGAGGATATGGAGACTCGAACTGTGCACGGTGCTCCCAGTGTGGTCTAACTGAGGATATGGAGACTCGAACTGTGCACGGTGCTCCCAGTGTGGTCTAACCGAGGATATGGAGACTGGAACTGTGCACGGTGCTCCCAGTGTGGGTCTAACCGAGGGATACGGACCCCGGAACTGAGCACGGTGCTCCCAGTGTGGTCTAACCGAGGGATACGGAGACTGGAACTGTGCACGGTGCTCCCAGTGTGGTCTAACCGAGGGATACGGAGACTGGAACTGTGCACGGTGCTCCCAGTGTGGTCTAACTGAGGGATACGGAGACTGGAACTGTGCACGGTGCTCCCAGTGTGGTCTAACCGAGGGATACGGAGACTGGAACTGTGCACGGTGCTCCCAGTGTGGTCTAACCGAGGGATAGGGAGACTGGAACTGTGCACGGTGCTCCGAGTGTGGTCTAACCGAGGGATACGGAGACTGGAACTGTGCACGGTGCTCCGAGTGTGGTCTAACCGAGGGATACGGAGGTGAGTGCCTCGTGAGCTGTGTGTCTGCTATAACAAGATTGATTACCTTCCCACTTGCACACACAGGTCTCCACGGATGGTTCCGGGTTTGGAGTCTGCAGGGTTTGTTTCACCCATCATATCACGGCCCATCTTCACGATGTTCTGTCCTTCCCAACACTGGAACAGTCAACAAAACAAAGAGAGAATGTTACAACCTCACAGGTAACTCGTAATTAAATACCAGTGTACAGATATCTCCCTGAGAGAGAGAGAGGGGGCTGAGAGACACCAGTCAGTGTACAGATATCTCCCTGAGAGAGAGAGAGAGGGCTGAGAGACACCAGTCAGTGTACAGATATATCCCTGAGAGAGAGAGAGGGGGCTGAGAGACACCAGTCAGTGTACAGATATCTCCCTGAGAGAGAGAGAGGGGGCTGAGAGACACCAGTCAGTGTACAGATATATCCCTGAGAGAGAGAGAGGGGGCTGAGAGACACCAGTCAGTGTACAGATATCTCCCTGAGAGAGAGAGAGGGGGCTGAGAGACACCAGTCAGTGTACAGATATATCCCTGAGAGAGAGAGAGGGGGCTGAGAGACACCAGTCAGTGTACAGATATCTCCCTGAGAGAGAGAGAGGGGGCTGAGAGACACTAGTCAGTGTACAGATATCTCCCTGAGAGAGAGAGAGGGGACTGAGAGACACCAGTCAGTGTACAGATATCTCCCTTAGAGAGAGGGGACTGAGAGACACCAGTCAGTGTACAGATATCTCCCTGAGAGAGAGAGCGGGGACTGAGAGACACCAGTCAGTGTACAGATATCTCCCTGAGAGAGGGGGGACTGAGAGACACCAGTCAGTGTACAGATATCTCCCTGGGAGAGAGAGGGGACTGAGAGACACCAGTCAGTGTACAGATATCTCCCTGAGAGAGAGAGAGGGGACTGAGAGACACCAGTCAGTGTACAGATATCTCCCTGAGAGAGAGAGCGGGGACTGAGAGACACCAGTCAGTCTACAGATATCTCCCTTCGAGAGAGGGGACTGAGAGACACCAGTCAGTGTACAGATATCTCCCTGAGAGAGCGAGGGGACTGAGAGACACCAGTCAGTGTCCAGATATCTCCCTGAGAGAGAGAGAGGGGACTGAGAGACACCAGTCAGTGTACAGATATCTCCCTGAGAGAGAGAGGGGACTGAGAGACACCAGTCAGTGTACAGATATCTCCCTGAGAGAGAGAGAGGACTGAGAGACCACAGTCAGTGTACAGATATCTCCCTGAGAGAGAGAGAGGGAACTGAGAGACAGCAGTCAGTGTACAGATATCTCCCTGGGAGAGAGAGAGGACTGAGAGAAACCAGTCAGTGTACAGATATCTCCCTGGGAGAGAGAGAGGACTGAGAGATGCCAGTCAGTGTACAGATATCTCCCTGAGAGAGGGGACTGTGAGACACCAGTCAGTGTACAGATATCTCCCTGAGAGAGAGGGGGGACTGAGAGACACCAGTCAGTGTACAGATATCTCCCTGGGAGAGAGAGAGGACTGAGAGAAACCAGTCAGTGTACAGATATCTCCCTGGGAGAGAGAGAGGGGACTGAGAGACACCAGTCAGTGTACAGATATCTCCCTGAGAGAGAGAGAGGGGACTGAGAGACACCAGTCAGTGTACAGATATCTCCCTGAGAGGGGACTGAGAGACACCAGTCAGTGTACAGATATCTCCCTGAGAGAGAGAGAGGGGACTGAGAGACACTAGTCAGTGTACAGATATCTCCCTGAGAGAGAGAGAGGGGACTGAGAGACACCAGTCAGTGTACAGATATCTCCCTGAGAGAGAGGGGACTGAGAGACACCAGTCAGTGTACAGATATCTCCCTGGGAGAGAGAGGGGACTGAGAGACACCAGTCAGTATACAGATATCTCCCTGAGAGAGAGAGAGGACTGAGAGACCACAGTCAGTGTACAGATATCTCCCTGAGAGAGAGAGAGAGAGATAACTGAGAGACACCAGTCAGTGTACAGATATCTCCCTGAGAGAGAGGGGGGACTGAGAGACACCAGTCAGTGTACAGATATCTCCCTGGGAGAGAGAGAGGACTGAGAGAAACCAGTCAGTGTACAGATATCTCCCTGGGAGAGAGAGAGGGGACTGAGAGACACCAGTCAGTGTTCAGATATCTCCCTGAGAGAGAGAGAGGGGACTGAGAGACACCAGTCAGTGTACAGATATCTCCCTGAGAGAGAGAGGGACTGAGAGACGCCAGTCAGTGTACAGATATCTCCCTGAGAGAGAGAGGGGACTGAGAGACACCAGTCAGTGTACAGATATCTCCCTGAGAGAGAGAGAGAGAGATAACTGAGAGACACCAGTCAGTGTACAGATATCTCCCTGAGAGAGAGGGGGGACTGAGAGACACCAGTCAGTGTACAGATATCTCCCTGGGAGAGAGAGAGGACTGAGAGAAACCAGTCAGTGTACAGATATCTCCCTGGGAGAGAGAGAGGGGACTGAGAGACACCAGTCAGTGTACAGATATCTCCCTGAGAGAGAGAGAGGGGACTGAGAGACACCAGTCAGTGTACAGATATCTCCCTGAGAGAGAGAGGGGACTGAGAGACGCCAGTCAGTGTACAGATATCTCCCTGAGAGAGAGAGAGGGGACTGAGAGACACCAGTCAGTGTACAGATATCTCCCTGAGAGAGGGGACTGAGAGACACCAGTCAGTGTACAGATATCTCCCTGAGAGAGAGAGAGGGGACTGAGAGACACTAGTCAGTGTACAGATATCTCCCTGAGAGAGAGAGAGGGGACTGAGAGACACCAGTCAGTGTACAGATATCTCCCTGAGAGAGAGAGAGGGGACTGAGAGACACCAGTCAGTGTACAGATATCTCCCTGAGAGAGAGAGAGGGGACTGAGAGACACCAGTCAGTCTACAGATATCTCCCTTAGAGAGAGGGGACTGAGAGACACCAGTCAGTGTACAGATATCTCCCTGAGAGAGAGAGGGGACTGAGAGACACCAGTCAGTGTACAGATATCTCCCTGAGAGAGGGGACTGAGAGACACCGGTCAGTGTCCAGATATCTCCCTGAGAGAGAGAGAGGGGACTGAGAGACACCAGTCAGTGTACAGATATCCCCCTGAGAGAGAGAGAGAGGGGACTGAGAGACACCAGTCAGTGTACAGATATCTCTCTGAGAGAGAGAGGGGACTGAGAGACACCAGTCAGTGTACAGATATCTCTCTGAGAGAGAGAGGGGACTGAGAGACACCAGTCAGTGTACAGATATCTCCCTGAGAGAGGGAGAGGGGACTGAGAGACACCAGTCAGTGTACAGATATCTCCCTGAGAGAGGGAGAGGGGACTGAGAGACATCAGTCAATGTACAGATATCTCCCCATGAGAGGGGACTGAGAGACACCAGTCAGTGTACAGATATCTCCCTGAGAGAGAGAGGACTGAGAGACACCAGTCAGTGTACAGATATCTCTCTGAGAGAGAGAGGGGACTGAGAGACACCAGTCAGTGTACAGATATCTCCCTGAGAGAGGGAGAGGGGACTGAGAGACACCAGTCAGTGTACAGATATCTCCCTGAGAGAGGGAGAGGGGACTGAGAGACATCAGTCAGTGTACAGATATCTCCCTGAGAGAGGGAGAGGGGACTGAGAGACACCAGTCAGTGTACAGATATCTCCCTGAGAGAGAGGGGGGACTGAGGGACACCAGTCAGTGTACAGATATCTCCCTGAGAGAGAGGGGACTGAGAGACACCAGTCAGTGTACAGATATCTCCCTGAGAGAGAGAGAGGGGACTGAGAGACACCAGTCAGTGTACAGATATCTCCCTGAGAGAGAGAGGGGACTGAGAGACACCAGTCAGTGTACAGATATCTCCCTGAGAGAGAGAGAAGGGACTGAGAGACACCAGTCAGTGTACAGATATCTCCCTGAGAGAGAGAGAGAGGGAACTGAGAGACACCAGTCAGTGTACAGATATCTCCCTGAGAGAGAGAGAGGGGACTGAGAGACACCAGTCAGTGTACAGATATCTCTCTGAGAGAGAGAGAGGGGACTGAGAGACACCAGTCAGTGTACAGATATCTCCCTGAGAGAGAGAGAGAGGGAACTGAGAGACACCAGTCAGTGTACAGATATCTCTCTGAGAGAGAGAGGGGACTGAGAGACACCAGTCTGTGTACAGATATCTCCCTGAGAGAGAGAGAGGGGACTGAGAGACACCAGTCTGTGTACAGATTGATGCGCGACAATAAGCACATGGAACCAAGGCTTCGGTATTGAAGGTTTTAATAGAGTAACAATGGAACTACTAACACGAATACACCAGTTCAGACTGAAGGGGTCCTGCCGGAGCAGGGGGTCTTATACCCTGCCACCGGAGGCGGGACCCCACTGGAATGTGCCATGATAACTCTTATAACAGGTAAACACCCTAACCCAACAACATTGTACAACCCCCACAGTAACAACACCCTAGCCCAACAGTAACATAGTAACAAACCCCAGTGGTGAACCAACGATGGTTCACCACATTCACCCCTCCTTTAAGAACAAAAGGTGGCGGGGTGGACGAAAAGCAGGTCATATAAACAGACAATAACAGAAAAATCACAGGATTCACAAGTCCAGACGGTCTGGAGGACCACACCGACGCTGCGATCTCCTCAACACCGGTTGCGAAACCGGAGCAGGTGCCGATCTCTTCAACACCGGTTGCGAAACCGGAGCAGGTGCTTGTGGTGGCGCTCTTTCCAAAGCAACGTCTGGCTGTCCCCTCAAGGACTCCCGGGCCGGCCGGCCCTGGTGAGGCGATGGTGCAGGGGATCCTGGAACGTTTGGTGGTGGTGGTGGTGGTGATGATGGTGGCGCCGATCTCCGAGTCTCAGGCAAGCTGTACATGGGAGTAAAAGTGTTATGCACTGGTCCCGGTGCTGACCGCGCCACGTCTGGGGAAGTAATGAGGAGTAGTGGATCTGTGACTGGGGGAATAGGAGCGACAGGAGTTGCTACGTCCCCTGCGGGCGCCAGGTCTCTAATGGAGACAGTGTCCTCTCGCCCGTCAGGATATGCCACATAGGCATACTGAGGGTTGGCGTGGAGGAGTTGGACCGGTTCGACCAAGGGGTCGGACTTGCGAGCCCTCACATGGCGCCGCAGAAGGACGGGTCCTGGGTACGTCAACCAGGCTGGTAAAGATATCCCCGAGGACGACTTCCGAGGGAATGAGAACATCCTCTCGTGGGGAGTAGCATTGGTTGCCGTACACAGGAGGGAGTGGATAGAATGGAGCGCATTTGGAAGGACCTCCTGCCAACGGGAGACTGGAAGGCCCCTGGATTTCAGTGCCAGTAGGACAGCCTTCCAGACTGTAGCATTCTCCCTTTCCACCTGTCCGTTACCCCTAGGGTTGTAGCTCGTGGTTCTACTAGAGGCAATCCCGAATGAGAGCAGGAATTGCCTCAAGTCGTTGCTCATGAACGACGAGCCCCTGTCGCTATGAATGTAGCAGGGGTACCCGAACAGGGTAAAAAGTTCACTGAAAACCTTAATGACGGTGGCAGTTGACGTGTCCGCACAGGGGACAACAAACGGAAACCGGGAATACTCGTCTATTATATTGAGAAAATAGACATTCCGGTCCGTTGAGGGAAGGGGGCCCTTAAAATCCACACTCAGCCTCTCAAAAGGGCGAGTGGCCTTGACCAAATGTGCCCGGTCTGGTCGATAAAAGTGTGGTTTGCATTCTGCGCAAATCCGACAGCTTCTAGTCACTGACCTGACATCCTCCACCGAGTAGGGCAGGTTGCGGGCTTTGATGAAGTGGTAGAGTCTGGTGACTCCAGGATGACACAGATCATTGTGGAGAGCCTTCAAGCGGTCCTCCTGCATGATGGCGCATGTTCCGCGCGAGAGGGCATCCGAGGGCTCATTGAGCTTCCCTGGACGATACATAATATCGTAATTATAGGTGGAGAGCTCAATTCTCCACCGCAAGATCTTATCGTTCTTGATCTTGCCCCTCTGCGTGTTACTGAACATAAACGCCACGGATCGTTGATCCGTGATCAGGGTGAACCGCTTACCTGCCAGGTAATGGCGCCAGTGTCTGACTGCCTCCACAATGGCCTGAGCCTCCTTTTCCACCGCTGAGTGCCGAATTTCTGGGCCTTGAAGGGTGCGGGAAAAGAACGCGACGGGCCTGCCTGCCTGGTTTAGTGTGGCGGCTAGGGCGAAGTCAGATGCATCACTCTCCACCTGGAAAGGGATGGATTCATCCACCGCGTGCATCGTGGCTTTCGAGATGTCGCTCTTCAAAACCTTGAAGGCCAATTGGGCCTCCGGCGTAAGTGGGAAGGTCGTGGACTTAATGAGCGGACGAGCTTTGTCCGCGTAGTTGGGGACCCACTGTGCATAATACGAAAAGAAGCCGAGGCATCTCCTCAGTGCTTTCGTGCTAGCGGGCAAGGGAAGTTCAGTGAGTGGGCGCATACGGTCTGGATCAGGGCCAATGACCCCGTTTTCCACCACGTATCCGAGGATGGCTAACCTACGCGTACGGAATACGCACTTCTCCCTGTTATAGGTCAGATTCAGGCGAGATGCAGTGCGCAGAAAGTGTTGGAGATTCGTGTCGTGGTCCTGCTGGTCATGGCCGCAGATGGTGACGTTATCCAGGTACGGGAAGGTAGCCCGCAACCCGTTCTGGTCCACCATTCGGTCCATAGCACGCTGGAAGACCGAGACCCCATTGGTGACACCAAATGGAACCCTGAGGAATTGGTATAGATGACCATCCGCCTCAAAAGCCGTATATTGTCGGTCCTCTGGGCGGATGGGGAGTTGATGGTAGGCGGACTTAAGGTCTATGGTAGAAAACACTCGGTACTGCGCAATCTGATTGACCATATCAGAAATGCGCGGGAGAGGATACGCATCCAGCTGCGTGTATCTATTAATGGTCTGACTATAGTCGATGACCATCCGAGGTTTGTTCCCGCTTTTGACTACCACGACCTGCGCTCTCCACGGACTAGCACTGGCCTGTATGATCCCTTCCTTGAGGAGCCGCTGAACCTCAGATCTAATAAAGATCCGGTCCTCAGCGCTGTAACGCCTACTTTTAGTAGCGATGGGCTTGCAGCCAGGTACCAGATTTTTAAAAAGAGATGGTGTCGTGATCTTCAGGGTGGATAGATTGCACGCGGGGCGCTTTGGGCAATTTGGAGGCTGCGGCTGATTCCCTACTGCCAGTGAAGGGAGTGGCCCACCGTACTGTAGGATCACACTCCTCATGTGGGCCATAAAGTTTAGTCCGAGGAGAATTGGCGCGCAAAGGTGAGGTAACACAAGGAGCCTGTATTGCTCGTAAATTGTGCCCTGTACCTCAAGAGTTACCATACATCGTCCTTGGATCGGTACAGACCGGGACCGTGATGCCATGGAAATTGTCTGCTTGGCAGGGAGAATCCGGAGTCCACACCTTTTAGCAGTTTCAGGGTGTATGAAACTTTCGGTGCTCCCACTGTCAAACAGACAATTCACAGTTCTGCCACTAACCTTTACCTCCATCATGGAATGTTCCAGTCTGAAATGCCTGGTCTGATCCAGGGAGATCGACGCCACCGTTGGCCCCTGGGCGTCACTGCATGCTGCCGATGTGGATGCTGAGGACCCCTGCTGGTCGCTGCTGCATGCTGCCGATGTGGATGCTGAGGACCCCTGCTGGTCACTCCTAGTCGTCGTGGACCATGATGGCCGCCCCCATGAATCGCATGTGGGCGAGGGCGCCAAGCGCAGCGACTCCTGGTGGTCTTCCTCCTCCTCCGTCAGCCACAATGGCGCCGTCCTGGATTCGCACGTGGTCGGACCTCGTGGGTACTGCGATGCCGAAGGAGATTGTCTCCGTTCTGGAGGGTTACAAGCTGCACTGCCGTTTTTAGACTTAGACCAAGCTACACTGCCGTTTTTAGGTTTGGACCTGCAGACTTTGCCATAGTGGCCTTTTTTACCGCACTGGCTGCAGATTGCCGTTCTTGCCGGACACTGTTGCCGTGGATGCTTGGCCCCTCCACAAAAATAGCATCGCTGGCCACCTGGAGCTGCCGCCGTCGTCGAATCGATCTGGGAGCGCGGGTTCGCGGGGCGAGGAGGGAGCTGAGCTTGCTCCAACCACGTTGACTGCACGTGGTCCTCGGGGTACAGCGCCAAGCTCTTCGACGCCGCCTCCAACCTCACGGCCATCCCCATTGCCTGGGTCAAGTTGAGTTTCCCCTTTTCCAGCAATTTAAGCCTGATGTACGAGGACCCTACCCCTGCTACGAACGCGTCTCGGGCGAGGTCGTACATATATTGTTCGGCTGATACGTCCTTACAATCGCAACCCCTGGCAAGCTGCAGGAGCTCATTGGCATAGTCCTCCATGGTTTCGCCCGACTGCCGACGTCGTGTAGCGAGGAGGTAACGAGCGTGTATCTCGTTGGGTGGCTTCGTGTATCTTTTTTTTAGGAGCTCGACGGCACCCTGGTAAGTGGGAGCTGCACGAATGGCTAGGTAAATCGTGTCGCTTACCCTTGCGTGGAGGACCTGGAGTTTATCACTGTCTGTAGTGATAGCTACCGAGGCTGCCAGGTAGTCCTCAAAGCACTTCCACCAATGGTCGAATGTGTTAGCTGCACCGACCGCACGTGGGTCCAGTGTCAGACGATCCGGTTTTAGAATCTGTTCCATACTCTCTGTTTTTCTTCTTGTTGCACAGTTGTGAGTTTTCTGTTTACTTTATTAAATTGATGCGCGACAATAAGCACATGGAACCAAGGCTTCGGTATTGAAGGCTTTAATAAAGTAACAAGGGAACTACTAACACGAATACACCAGTTCAGACTGAAGGGGTCCTGCCGGAGCAGGGGGTCTTATACCTCGCCACCGGAGGCGGGACCCCACTGGAATGTGCCATGATAACTCTTAGGACAGGTAAACACCCTAACCCAACAACATAGTACAACCCCCACAGTAACAACACCCTAGCCCAACAGTAACATAGTAACAAACCCCAGTGGTGAACCAACGATGGTTCACCACAACCAGTCAGTGTACAGATATCTCCCTGAGAGAGAGGGGACTGAGAGACACCAGTCAGTGTACAGATATCTCCCTGAGAGAGAGAGAGGGGACTGAGAGACAGCAGTCAGTGTACAGATATCTCCCTGAGAGAGAGAGGGGGGACTGAGAGACAGCAGTCAGTGTACAGATATCTCCCTGAGAGAGAGAGGGGTCTGAGAGACACCAGTCAGTGTACAGATATCTCCCTGAGAGAGAGAGGGGGGACTGAGAGACACCAGTCAGTGTACAGATATCTCCCTGAGAGAGAGGGGACTGAGAGACACCAGTCAGTGTACAGATATCTCCCTGAGAGAGAGAGAGTCAGTGTACAGACAGTGGATTGGGAGATGAGAAATGTGAGACACTTACCATTGCTACAAAGGGACCTGCTGCAGTAAATGAGCAAAGACCAGCGTAAAAAGGCTTGTCCTTCAGATCGATGTAATGCTGTTTGGCTAGATCCTCGGTGGGCTAAAAATAACACAGCAAAAATATTCAGAAAGATAAAATCTCTGTTGCAGTGTTACAGTGAATGATATATCAGTGTGTTACAGTGAGGAGTGTGGGGTATATCAGTGTGTTACAGTGAGGGGTGTGGGGTATATCAGAGTGTTACAGTGAGGGGTGTGGGATATATCAGTGTGTTACAGTGAGGGGTGTGGGGTATATCAGTGTGTTACAGTGAGGGGTGTGGGGTATATCAGAGTGTTACAGTGAGGGGTGTGGGATATATCAGTGTGTTACAGTGAGGGGTGTGGGGTATATCAGTGTTACAGTGAGGGGTGTGGGGTGTATCAGTGTTACAGTGAGGGGTGTGGGATATATCAGAGTGTTACAGTGAGGGGTGTGGGATATATCAGAGTGTTACAGTGAGGGGTGTGGGATATATCAGAGTGTCACAGTGAGTGGTGTGGGGTATATCAGAGTGTCACAGTGAGGGGTGTGGGGTATATCAGAGTGTTACAGTGAGGGGTGTGGGATATATCAGAGTGTTACAGTGAGGGGTGTGGGATATATCAGAGTGTTACAGTGAGGGGTGTGGGATATATCAGAGTGTCACAGTGAGTGGTGTGGGGTATATCAGAGTGTTACAGTGAGGGGTGTGGGATATATCAGAGTGTTACAGTGAGGGGTGTGGGGTATATCAGTGTTACAGTGAGGGGTGTGGGGTATATCAGTGTTACAGTGAGGGGTGTGGGGTATATCAGTGTTACAGTGAGGGGTGTGGGGTATATCAGTGTTACAGTGAGGGGTGTGGGGTATATCAGAGTGTTACAGTGAGGGGTGTGGGGTATATCAGAGTGTGACAGTGAGGGGTGTGGGGTATATCAGTGTTACAGTGAGGGGTGTGGGGTATATCAGAGTGTTACAGTGAGGGGTGTGGGGTATATCAGTGTTACAGTGAGGGGTGTGGGGTATATCAGAGTGTTACAGTGAGGGGTGTGGGGTATATCAGTGTTACAGTGAGGGGTGTGGGGTATATCAGAGTGTGACAGTGAGGGGTGTGGGGTGTATCAGAGTGTTACAGTGAGGGGTGTGGGGTATATCAGTGTTACAGTGAGGGGTGTGGGGTATATCAGTGTTACAGTGAGGGGTGCGGGGTGTATCAGTGTTACAGTGAGGGGTGTGGGATATATCAGAGTGTTACAGTGAGGGGTGTGGGGTATATCAGTGTGTTACAGTGAGGGGTGTGGGATATATCAGAGTGTTACAGTGAGGGGTGTGGGGTATATCAGAGTGTTACAGTGAGGGGTGTGGGGTATATCAGAGTGTTACAGTGAGGGGTGTGGGGTATATCAGAGTGTTACAGTGAGGGGTGTGGGGTATATCAGAGTGTTACAGTGAGGGGTGTGGGGTATATCAGAGTGTTACAGTGAGGGGTGTGGGGTATATCAGTGTGTTACAGTGAGGGGTGTGGGGTATATCAGTGTTACAGTGAGGGGTGTGGGATATATCAGAGTGTTACAGTGAGGGGTGTGGGATATATCAGAGTGTTACAGTGAGGGGTGTGGGTATATCAGAGTGTAACAGTGAGGGGTGTGGGATATATCAGAGTGTTACAGTGAGGGGTGTGGGATATATCAGAGTGTTACAGTGAGGGGTGTGGGGTATATCAGAGTGTTACAGTGAGGGGTGTGGGGTATATCAGAGTGTTACAGTGAGGGGTGTGGGGTATATCAGAGTGTTACAGTGAGGGGGTGTGGGATATATCAGAGTGTTACAGTGAGGGGTGTGGGGTATATCAGAGTGTTACAGTGAGGGGGTGTGGGATATATCAGAGTGTTACAGTGAGGGGTGTGGGGTATATCAGAGTGTTACAGTGAGGGGTGTGGGGTATATCAGTGTTACAGTGAGGGGTGTGGGGTATATCAGAGTGTTACAGTGAGGGGTGTGGGGTATATCAGAGTGTTACAGTGAGGGGTGTGGGATATATCAGAGTGTTACAGTGAGGGGTGTGGGGTATATCAGAGTGTTACAGTGAGGGGTGTGGGGTATATCAGTGTTACAGTGAGGGGTGTGGGATATATCAGTGTGTTACAGTGAGGGGTGTGGGGTATATCAGTGTGTTACAGTGAGGGGTGTGGGGTATATCAGTGTGTTACAGTGAGGGGTGTGGGGTATATCAGAGTGTAACAGTGAGGGGTGTGGGATATATCAGAGTGTTACAGTGAGGGGTGTGGGATATATCAGAGTGTTACAGTGAGGGGTGTGGGGTATATCAGAGTGTTACAGTGAGGGGTGTGGGGTATATCAGTGTTACAGTGAGGGGTGTGGGGTATATCAGAGTGTTACAGTGAGGGGTGTGGGGTCTATCAGTGTTACAGTGAGGGGTGTGGGGTATATCAGTGTGTTACAGTGAGGGGAGTGGGATATATCAGAGTGTTACAGTGAGGGGTGTGGGATATATCAGAGTGTTACAGTGAGGGGTGTGGGGTATATCAGAGTGTTACAGTGAGGGGTGTGGGGTATATCAGAGTGTTACAGTGAGGGGTGTGGGGTATATCAGAGTGTTACAGTGAGGGGTGTGGGGTATATCAGAGTGTTACAGTGAGGGGTGTGGGGTATATCAGAGTGTTACAGTGAGGGGTGTGGGGTATATCAGAGTGTTACAGTGAGGGGTGTGGGGTATATCAGAGTGTTACAGTGAGGGGTGTGGGGTATATCAGAGTGTTACAGTGAGGGGTGTGGGGTATATCAGAGTGTTACAGTGAGGGGTGTGGGGTATATCAGAGTGTTACAGTGAGGGGTGTGGGATATATCAGTGTTACAGTGAGGGGTGTGGGGTATATCAGAGTGTTACAGTGAGGGGTGTGGGGTATATCAGTGTTACAGTGAGGGGTGTGGGGTATATCAGTGTTACAGTGAGGGGTGTGGGGTATATCAGTGTGTTACAGTGAGGGGGTGTGGGGTATATCAGAGTGTTACAGTGAGAGGTGTGGGATATATCAGTGTTACAGTGAGGGGTGTGGGGTATATCAGAGTGTTACAGTGAGGGGTGTGGGGTATATCAGTGTTACAGTGAGGGGTGTGGGGTATATCAGAGTGTTACAGTGAGGGGTGTGGGGTATATCAGAGTGTTACAGTGAGGGGTGTGGGGTATATCAGAGTGTTACAGTGAGGGATGTGGGATATATCAGAGTGTTACAGTGAGAGGTGTGGGATATATCAGTGTTACAGTGAGGGGTGTGGGGTATATCAGAGTGTTACAGTGAGGGGTGTGGGGTATATCAGAGTGTTACAGTGAGAGGTGTGGGATATATCAGTGTTACAGTGAGGGGTGTGGGGTATATCAGAGTGTTACAGTGAGGGGTGTGGGGTATATCAGTGTTACAGTGAGGGGTGTGGGGTATATCAGTGTTACAGCGAGGGGTGTGGGATATATCAGAGTGTTACAGTGAGGGGTGTGGGGTATATCAGAGTGTTACAGTGAGGGGTGTGGGGTATATCAGAGTGTTACAGTGAGGGGTGTGGGGTATATCAGAGTGTTACAGTGAGGGGTGTATGGTATATCAGAGTGTTACAGTGAGGGGTGTGGGGTATATCAGAGTGTTACAGTGAGGGGTGTGGGGTATATCAGTGTTACAGTGAGGGGTGTGGGATATATCAGAGTGTTACAGTGAGGGGTGTGGGATATATCAGAGTGTTACAGTGAGGGGTGTGGGATATATCAGTGTGTTACAGTGAGGGGTGTGGTGTATATCAGAGTGTTACAGTGAGGGGTGTGGGATATATCAGAGTGTTACAGTGAGGGGTGTGGGGTATATCAGAGTGTTACAGTGAGGGGTGTGGGATATATCAGTGTTACAGTGAGGGGTGTGGGATATATCAGTGTTACAGTGAGGGGTGTGTGGTATATCAGAGTGTTACAGTGAGGGGTGTGGGGTATATCAGAGTGTTACAGTGAGGGGTGTGGGGTATATCAGTGTTACAGTGAGGGGTGTGGGGTATATCAGAGTGTTACAGTGAGGGGTGTGGGGTATATCAGAGTGTTACAGTGAGGGGTGTGGGGTATATCAGTGTTACAGTGAGGGGTGTGGGATATATCAGTGTTACAGTGAGGGGTGTGGGGTATATCAGTGTTACAGTGAGGGGTGTGGGGTATATCAGTGTTACAGTGAGAGGTGTGGGGTATATCAGTGTTACAGTGAGGGGTGTGGGGTATATCAGTGTTACAGCGAGGGGTGTGGGGTATATCAGTGTTACAGCGAGGGGTGTGGGGTATATCAGTGTTACAGTGAGGGGTGTGGGGTATATCAGAGTGTTACAGTGAGGGGTGTGGGGTATATCAGTGTTACAGTGAGGGGTGTGGGGTATATCAGTGTTACAGTGAGGGGTGTGGGGTATATCAGTGTTACAGTGAGGGGTGTGGGGTATATCAGTGTTACAGTGAGGGGTGTGGGGTATATCAGTGTTACAGCGAGGGGTATGGGGTATATCAGTGTTACAGCGAGGGGTGTGGGGTATATCAGTGTTACAGTGAGGGGTGTGGGGTATATCAGTGTTACAGTGAGGGGTGTGGGATATATCAGTGTTACAGTGAGGGGTGTGGGGTATATCAGTGTTACAGTGAGGGGTATGGGGTATATCAGTGTTACAGCGAGGGGTGTGGGGTATATCAGTGTTACAGTGAGGGGTGTGGGATATATCAGTGTGTTACAGTGAGGGGTGTGGGATATATCAGAGTGTTACAGTGAGGGGTATGGGGTATATCAGAGTGTTACAGTGAGGGGTGTGGGGTATATCAGTGTTACAGTGAGGGGTGTGGGGTATATCAGTGTTACAGTGAGGGGTGTGGGGTATATCAGTGTGTTACAGTGAGGGGTGTGGGGTATATCAGAGTGTTACAGTGAGGGGTGTGGGGTATATCAGAGTGTTACAGTGAGGGGTGTGGGGTATATCAGAGTGTTACAGTGAGGGGTATGGGGTATATCAGAGTGTTACAGTGAGGGGTGTGGGGTATATCAGTGTTACAGTGAGGGGTGTGGGGTATATCAGAGTGTTACAGTGAGGGGTGTGGGGTATATCAGAGTGTTACAGTGATGGGTATGGGGTATATCAGAGTGTTACAGTGAGGGGTGTGGGGTATATCAGTGTTACAGTGAGGGGTATGGGGTATATCAGAGTGTTACAGTGAGGGGTGTGGGGTATATCAGTGTTACAGTGAGGGGTATGGGGTATATCAGAGTGTTACAGTGAGGGGTGTGGGGTATATCAGTGTTACAGTGAGGGGTGTGGGGTATATCAGAGTGTTACAGTGAGGGGTGTGGGGTATATCAGAGTGTTACAGTGAGGGGTGTGGGGTATATCAGAGTGTTACAGTGAGGGGTATGGGGTATATCAGAGTGTTACAGTGAGGGGTGTGGGGTATATCAGAGTGTTACAGTGAGGGGTGTGGGGTATATCAGAGTGTTACAGTGAGGGGTGTGGGTATATCAGAGTGTTACAGTGAGGGGTGTGGGGTATATCAGAGTGTTACAGTGAGGGGTGTGGGGTATATCAGAGTGTTACAGTGAGGGGTGTGGGGTATATCAGTGTTACAGTGAGGGGTGTGGGGTATATCAGAGTGTTACAGTGAGGGGTGTGGGGTATATCATAGAACATAGAACATAGAACATTAGCGAATGTTGTCCCATTGTTTAAGAAGGGGAACAGAGACTTCCCCGGGAATTATAGACCGGTGAGTCTCACTTCTGTTGTCGGCAAGATGTTGGAAAAAATTATAAGGGATAGGATTTATAGTTATTTGGAGAGTAATGAATTGATAGGTGATAGTCAGCATGGTTTTGTGGCAGGTAGGTCGTGCCTTACTAACCTTATTGAGTTTTTTGAGAAAGTGACCAAGGAGGTGGATGGGGGCAAGGCAGTGGATGTGGTATATATGGATTTTAGTAAGGCGTTTGATAAGGTTCACCATGGTAGGCTTCTGCAGAAAATGCAGATGTATGGGATTGGGGGTGATCTAGGAAATTGGATCAGGAATTGGCTAGCGGATAGGAAACAGAGGGTGGTGGTTGATAGTAAATATTCATCATGGAGTGCGGTTACAAGTGGTGTACCTCAGGGATCTGTTTTTGGGGCCACTGCTGTTTGTAATATTTATTAATGATCTGGATGAGGGTATAGTTGGGTGGATTAGCAAATTTGCTGATGACACCAAAGTCGGTGGTGTGGTAGACAGTGAGGAAGGGTGTCGTAGTTTGCAGGAAGACTTAGACAGGTTGCAAAGTTGGGCCGAGAGGTGGCGGATGGAGTTTAATGCGGAGAAGTGTGAGGTAATTCACTTTGGTAGGAATAACAGATGTGTTGAGTATAGGGCTAACGGGAGGACTTTGAATAGTGTGGAGGAGCAGAGGGATCTAGGTGTATGTGTGCATAGATCCCTGAAAGTTGGGAATCAAGTAGATAAGGTTGTTAAGAAGGCATATGGTGTCTTGGCGTTTATTGGTCGGGGGATTGAATTTAGGAGTCGTAGCGTTATGTTGCAACTGTACACAACTCTGGTGCGGCCGCACTTGGAGTACTGTGTGCAGTTCTGGTCCCCACATTACAGGAAGGATGTGGAGGCTTTGGAGAGGGTGCAGAGGAGGTTTACCAGGATGTTGCCTGGTATGGAGGGGAGATCCTATGAGGAGAGGCTGAGGGATTTGGGATTGTTTTCGCTGGAAAGGCGGCGTCAGTTTTGTTTTTTTTTTAACTGGTCGGTGCAACATCGTGGGCCGAAGGGCCTGTTCTGCGCCGTAATGTTCTATGTTCTATGTTCTATTACAGCGCAGAACAGGCCCTTCGGCCCACGATGTTGCACCGACCAGTTAAAAAAAAAACTGTGACCCTCCAACCTAAACCAATTTCTTTTCGTCCATGAACCTATCTACGGATCTCTTAAACGCCCCCAAACTAGGCGCATTTACAACTGATGCAGGCAGGGCATTCCAATCCCTCACCACCCTCTGGGTAAAGAACCTACCCCTGACATCGGTTCTATAACTACCCCCCCTCAATTTAAAGCCATGCCCCCTCGTGCTGGATTTCTCCATCAGAGGAAAAAGGCTATCACTATCCACCCTATCTAAACCTCTAATCATCTTATATGTTTCAATGAGATCCCCTCTTTGCCGCCGCCTTTCCAGCGAAAACAATCCCAAATCCCTCAGCCTCTCCTCATAGGATCTCCCCTCCATACCAGGCAACATCCTGGTAAACCTCCTCTGCACCCTCTCCAAAGCCTCCACATCCTTCCTGTAATGTGGGGACCAGAACTGCACACAGTACTCCAAGTGCGGCCGCACCAGAGTTGTGTACAGTTGCAACATAACGCTACGACTCCTAAATTCAATCCCCCTACCAATAAACGCCAAGACACCATATGCCTTCTTAACAACCTTATCTACTTGATTCCCAACTTTCAGGGATCTATGCACACATACACCTAGATCCCTCTGCTCCTCCACACTATTCAAAGTCCTCCCGTTAGCCCTATACTCAACACATCTGTTATTCCTACCAAAGTGAATTACCTCACACTTCTCCGCATTAAACTCCATCCGCCACCTCTCGGCCCAACTTTGCAACCTGTCTAAGTCTTCCTGCAAACTACGACACCCTTCCTCACTGTCTACCACACCACCGACTTTGGTGTCATCAGCAAATTTGCTAATCCACCCAACTATACCCTCATCCAGATCATTAATAAATATTACAAACAGCAGTGGCCCCAAAACAGATCCCTGAGGTACACCACTTGTAACCGCACTCCATGATGAATATTTACTATCAACCACCACCCTCTGTTTCCTATCCGCTAGCCAATTCCTGATCCAATTTCCTAGATCACCCCCAATCCCATACATCTGCATTTTCTGCAGAAGCCTACCATGGTGAACCTTATCAAACGCCTTACTAAAATCCATATATACCACGTCCACTGCCTTGCCCCCATCCACCTCCTTGGTCACTTTCTCAAAAAACTCAATAAGGTTAGTAAGGCACGACCTACCTGCCACAAAACCATGCTGACTATCACCTATCAATTCATTACTCTCCAAATAACTATAAATCCTATCCCTTATAATTTTTTCCAACATCTTGCCGACAACAGAAGTGAGACTCACCGGTCTATAATTCCCGGGGAAGTCTCTGTTCCCCTTCTTAAACAATGGGACAACATTCGCTAACCTCCAATCTTCTGGTACTATACCAGAGGCCAACGACGACCTGAAGATCAGAGCCAGAGGCTCTGCAATCACTTCTCTTGCCTCCCAGAGAATCCTTGGATAAATCCCATCCGGACCAGGGGATTTATCTATTTTCAGACCCTCCAGAATATCCTGCACATCCTCCTTATCAACTGTAATACTGTCTATTCTACTCCCCTGCAACCCAGTGTCCTCCTCAGCTATATTCATGTCCCCTTGCGTGAACACCGAAGAGAAATATTGGTTCAATGCTTCACCAATCTCCTCCGGTTCCACACATAACTTCCCTCTGCCATCTATAACTGGCCCTAAACTTGCCCTAACCAACCTTCTGTTCTTGACATACCTATAGAACGCCTTAGGATTCTCTTTAACCCTATCCGCCAAAGTCTTCTCATGTCCCCTTTTAGCCCTTCTAAGCTCGCTCTTCAACTCCCTCTTAGCCAATCTAAAGCTTTCTAGTGCACTACCCGAGTGCTCACGTCTCATCCGAACATAAGCCTCCTTTTTCTTTTTAACCAACAAAGAAACTTTTTTGGTGCACCACGGTTCCCTAGCCCTACCAATTCCTCCTTGCCTGACAGGGACATACCTATCACAGACTCGCAGTAGCTGCTCCTTGAAAAAACTCCACATGTCGGACGTTCCCAGTCCCTGTAATCTCCTAGTCCAACCTATGTTTCCTAATTCTCTCCTAATAGCCTCATAATTACCCTTCCCCCAGCTAAAACCACTGGCCCGAGGTTCATGCCTATCCCTTTCCATCACTAAGGTGAACGTAACCGAATTGTGGTCACTATCACCAAAATGCACACCAACTTCCAAGTCTAGCACCTGGTCTGGCTCATTCCCCAGCACCAGATCCAATATAGCCTCACCTCTAGTTGGCCTGTCTACATACTGAGTCAAAAAACCTTCCTGCACGCTTTGAACAAAAACTGACCCCTCTAACGAGCTAGAGCTATAACAATTCCAGTCAATATTAGTCAAGTTAAAATCCCCCATAACAATTGCCCTATTACTTTCACTCCTAAGCAGGATTGACTCCGCAATCCTTTCCTCAACCTCTCTAGAACTTTTAGGAGGTCTATAAAAGACTCCCAACAGGGTGACCTCTCCTCTCCTATTTCTAATCTCCGCCCATACTACCTCAACAGATAAGTCCTCATCAAACCTCCTCTCTGACACTGTGATACAATCTCTGACCAATAATGCTACCCCTCCCCCTCTTCTACCTCCTTCCCTACTTCGACTAAAACATTTGAACCCCGGGACCTGCAGCATCCATTCCTGCCCCTGCTCTATCCATGTCTCTGAAATAGCCACAACATCGAAGTCCCAGGTACTGATCCACGCTGCAAGTTCACCCACTTTATTGCGAATACTCCTGGCATTGAAGTATACACATTTCAAACCCTGCTCCACCCCACCTCTGCAATGCCGTGCATTGCAGTCCCCATCCATGCATCCCTCACTTTCAGCCCCACTACTCAGGATCCCTCCCCCCCCCGAATCAGTTTAAACCTCCCTGCATGGCCTTAGCAAATTTACCCCCCAGGATATTGGTCCCCTTCTGATTAAGGTGTAGACCATCCTTCTCATAGAGGTCACACCTTCCCCAGTACGAGCCCCAATTGCTTGGTGTGGGATATATCAGTGTTACAGTGAGGGGTGTGGGGTATATCAGAGTGTTACAGTGAGGGGTGTGGGGTATATCAGTGTTACAGTGAGGGGTGTGGGATATATCAGAGTATTACAGTGAGGGGTGTGGGGTATATCAGAGTGTTACAGTGAGGGGTGTGGGGTATATCAGTGTTACAGTGAGGGGTGTGGGGTATATCAGAGTGTTACAGTGAGGGGTGTGGGGTGTATCAGAGTGTTACAGTGAGGGGTGTGGGGTATATCAGAGTGTTACAGTGAGGGGTGTGGGGTATATCAGTGTTACAGTGAGGGGTGTGGGGTATATCAGAGTGTTACAGTGAGGGGTGTGGGGTGTATCAGTGTTACAGTGAGGGGTGTGGTGTATATCAGAGTGTTACAGTGAGGGGTGTGGGGTATATCAGAGTGTTACAGTGAGGGGTGTGGGGTATATCAGAGTGTTACAGTGAGGGGTGTGGGGTGTATCAGTGTTACAGTGAGGGGTGTGGGGTATATCAGAGTGTTACAGTGAGGGGTGTGGGGTATATCAGTGTTACAGTGAGGGGTGTGGGATATATCAGAGTGTTACAGTGAGGGGTGTGGGGTATATCAGAGTGTTACAGTGAGGGGTGTGGGATATATCAGAGTGTTACAGTGAGGGGTGTGGGGTATATCAGAGTGTTACAGTGAGAGGTGTGGGGTATATCAGAGTGTTACAGTGAGGGGTGTGGGGTATATCAGAGTGTTACAGTGAGAGGTGTGGGGTATATCAGAGTGTTACAGTGAGGGGTGTGGGGTATATCAGAGTGTTACAGTGAGGGGTGTGGGATATATCAGAGTGTTACAGTGAGGGGTGTGGGATATATCAGAGTGTTACAGTGAGGGGTGTGGGTTGTATCAGAGTGTTACAGTGAGGGGTGTGGGGTATATCAGAGTGTTACAGTGAGGGGTGTGGGGTATATCAGAGTGTTACAGTGAGGGGTGTGGGGTATATCAGAGTGTTACAGTGAGGGGTGTGGGGTATATCAGAGTGTTACAGTGAGGGGTGTGGGGTATATCAGAGTGTTACAGTGAGGGGTGTGGGGTAGATCAGAGTGTTACAGTGAGGGGTGTGGGGTAGATCAGTGTTACAGTGAGGGGTGTGGGGTAGATCAGTGTTACAGTGAGGGGTGTGGGGTATATCAGTGTTACAGTGAGGGGTGTGGGGTATATCAGAGTGTTACAGTGAGGGGTGTGGGGTATATCAGAGTGTTACAGTGAGGGGTGTGGGGTATATCAGTGTGTTACAGTGAGGGGTGTGGGGTAGATCAGAGTGTTACAGTGAGGGGTGTGGGGTAGATCAGTGTTACAGTGAGGGGTGTGGGGTATATCAGAGTGTTACAGTGAGGGGTGTGGGGTAGATCAGAGTGTTACAGTGAGGGGTGTGGGGTAGATCAGTGTTACAGTGAGGGGTGTGGGGTATATCAGTGTTACAGTGAGGGGTGTGGGGTATATCAGAGTGTTACAGTGAGGGGTGTGGGGTAGATCAGAGTGTTACAGTGAGGGGTGTGGGGTAGATCAGTGTTACAGTGAGGGGTGTGGGGTGTATCAGTGTTACAGTGAGGGGTGTGGGGTATATCAGAGTGTTACAGTGAGGGGTGTGGGGTATATCAGTGTGTTACAGTGAGGGGTGTGGGGTGTATCAGTGTTATAGTGAGGGGTGTGGGGTATATCAGAGTGTTACAGTGAGGGGTGTGGGGTATATCAGTGTGTTACAGTGAGGGGTGTGGGGTAGATCAGAGTGTTACAGTGAGGGGTGTGGGGTAGATCAGTGTTACAGTGAGGGGTGTGGGGTGTATCAGTGTTACAGTGAGGGGTGTGGGGTATATCAGAGTGTTACAGTGAGGGGTGTGGGGTATATCAGAGTGTTACAGTGAGGGGTGTGGGGTATATCAGTGTGTTACAGTGAGGGGTGTGGGGTATATCAGAGTGTTACAGTGAGGGGTGTGGGGTATATCAGAGTGTTACAGTGAGGGGTGTGGGGTATATCAGTGTGTTACAGTGAGGGGTGTGGGGTATATCAGAGTGTTACAGTGAGGGGTGTGGGGTATATCAGAGTGTTACAGTGAGGGGTGTGGGGTATATCAGTGTTATAGTGAGGGGTGTGGGGTATATCAGTGTTACAGTGAGGGGTGTGGGGTATATCAGAGTGTTACAGTGAGGGGTGTGGGGTATATCAGAGTGTTACAGTGAGGGGTGTGGGGTATATCAGTGTGTTACAGTGAGGGGTGTGGGGTATATCAGAGTGTTACAGTGAGGGGTGTGGGATATATCAGAGTGTTACAGTGAGGGGTGTGGGGTATATCAGAGTGTTACAGTGAGGGGTGTGGGATATATCAGAGTGTTACAGTGAGGGGTGTGGGGTATATCAGAGTGTTACAGTGAGAGGTGTGGGGTATATCAGAGTGTTACAGTGAGGGGTGTGGGATATATCAGAGTGTTACAGTGAGGGGTGTGGGATATATCAGAGTGTTACAGTGAGGGGTGTGGGTTGTATCAGAGTGTTACAGTGAGGGGTGTGGGGTATATCAGAGTGTTACAGTGAGGGGTGTGGGGTATATCAGAGTGTTACAGTGAGGGGTGTGGGGTATATCAGAGTGTTACAGTGAGGGGTGTGGGGTGTATCAGAGTGTTACAGTGAGGGGTGTGGGGTATATCAGTGTTACAGTGAGGGGTGTGGGGTATATCAGAGTGTTACAGTGAGGGGTGTGGGGTATATCAGAGTGTTACAGTGAGGGGTGTGGGGTATATCAGAGTGTTACAGTGAGGGGTGTGGGGTATATCAGTGTTACAGTGAGGGGTGTGGGGTATATCAGTGTTACAGTGAGGGGTGTGGGGTATATCAGTGTTACAGTGAGGGGTGTGGGGTATATCAGTGTTACAGTGAGGGGTGTGGGGTATATCAGAGTGTTACAGTGAGGGGTGTGGGGTATATCAGAGTGTTACAGTGAGGGGTGTGGGGTATATCAGTGTTACAGTGAGGGGTGTGGGGTATATCAGTGTTACAGTGAGGGGTGTGGGGTATATCAGTGTTACAGTGAGGGGTGTGGGATATATCAGAGTGTTACAGTGAGGGGTGTGGGATATATCAGTGTTACAGTGAGGGGTGTGGGGTATATCAGAGTGTTACAGTGAGGGGTGTGGGGTATATCAGAGTGTTACAGTGAGGGGTGTGGGGTATATCAGTGTTACAGTGAGGGGTGTGGGGTATATCAGTGTTACAGTGAGGGGTGTGGGGTATATCAGAGTGTTACAGTGAGGGGTGTGGGGTATATCAGTGTTACAGTGAGGGGTGTGGGGTATATCAGAGTGTTACAGTGAGGGGTGTGGGGTATATCAGTGTGTTACAGTGAGGGGTGTGGGGTATATCAGAGTGTTACAGTGAGTGGTGTGGGGTATATCAGAGTGTTACAGTGAGGGGTGTGGGGTATATCAGAGTGTTACAGTGAGGGGTGTGGGGTATATCAGTGTTACAGTGAGGGGTGTGGGGTATATCAGTGTTACAGTGAGGGGTGTGGGGTATATCAGAGTGTTACAGTGAGGGGTGTGGGGTATATCAGTGTTACAGTGAGGGGTGTGGGGTATATCAGAGTGTTACAGTGACGGGTGTGGGGTATATCAGAGTGTTACAGTGAGGGGTGTGGGGTATATCAGTGTTACAGTGAGGGGTGTGGGGTATATCAGAGTGTTACAGTGAGGGGTGTGGGGTATATCAGTGTTACAGTGAGGGGTGTGGGGTATATCAGAGTGTTACAGTGAGGGGTGTGGGGTATATCAGAGTGTTACAGTGAGGGGTGTGGGGTATATCAGAGTGTTACAGTGAGGGGTGTGGGGTATATCAGTGTTACAGTGAGGGGTGTGGGGTATATCAGAGTGTTACAGTGAGGGGTGTGGGGTATATCAGAGTGTTACAGTGAGGGGTGTGGGGTATATCAGTGTTACAGTGAGGGGTGTGGGGTATAAGTACCTTCACCATCTTCATGCCAATCAGTTTGAACCCTCGATGTTCGAAGCGTTTGATTATATCTCCGATCAGCCCTCGCTGGACTCCGTCGCTCTTCACTGCGATAAGTGTGCGCTCCATTCTGCTCTGTGAATTAAACAAAGACTTGTTAAATCATAGAAATCATAGAAATCATAGAAACCCTACAGTACAGAAAGAGGCCATTCGGCCCATCGAGTCTGCACCGACCACAATCCCACCCAGGCGCTACCCCTACATATTTACCCACTAATCCCTCTAACCTACGCATCTCAGGACACTAAGGGCAATTTTTAGCATGGCCAATCAACCTAACCCGCACATCTTTGGACTGTGGGAGGAAACCGGAGCACCCGGAGGAAACCCACGCAGACACGAGGAGATTGTGCAAACTCCACACAGACAGTGACCCGAGCCGGGAATCGAACCCAGGTCCCTGGAGGTGAGAAGCAGCAATGCTAACCACTGTGCTACCGTGCCGATGGAGTGCTGCACTGTCGGAGGTAGATGTATATACTCTAGGATTTGAGCTCCATAATCCAGGCTGACACTCCCCCTGGTGCCAGTACTGAGGGAGTGCCGCACTGTCAGAGGGTCAGTACTGAGGGAGTGCCGCACTTTCAGAGGGTCAATACGGAGGGAGTGCTGCACTGTCGGAGGGTCAGTGCTGAGGGAGTGCCGCACTGTCAGAGGGTCAGTGCTGAGGGAGTGCCGCACTGTCAGAGGGTCAGTGCTGAGGGAGTGCTGCACTGTCGGAGGGTCAGTGCTGAGGGAGTGCCGCACTGTCAGAGGGTCAGTGCTGAGGGAGTGCCGCACTTTCAGAGGGTCAGTACTGAGGGAGTGCTGCACTGTCAGAGGGTCAGTACTGAGGGAGTGCCGCACTGTCAGAGGGTCAGTACTGAGGGAGTGCCGCACTGTCAGAGGGTCAGTACTGAGGGAGTGCTGCACCGTCGGAGGGTCAGTGCTGAGGGAGTGCCGCACTGTCAGAGGGTCAGTGCTGAGGGAGTGCCGCACTGTCAGAGGGTCAGTACTGAGGGAGTGCCGCACTGTCAGAGGGTCAGTGCTGAGGGAGTGCCGCACTGTCAGAGGGTCAGTACTGAGGGAGTGCTGCACTGTCAGAGGGTCAGTGCTGAGGGAGTGCCGCACTGTCAGAGGGTCAGTGCTGAGGGAGTGCCGCACTGTCAGAGGGTCAGTACTGAGGGAGTGCCGCACTGTCAGAGGGTCAGTGCTGAGGGAGTGCCGCACTGTCAGAGGGTCAGTGCTGAGGGAGTGCCGCACTGTCAGAGGGTCAGTGCTGAGGGAGTGCCGCACTGTCGGAGGGTCAGTGCTGAGGGAGTGCCGCACTGTCAGAGGGTCAGTACGGAGGGAGTGCCGCACTGTCAGAGGGTCAGTGCTGAGGGAGTGCCGCACTGTCAGAGGGTCAGTACGGAGGGAGTGCCGCACTGTCAGAGGGTCAGTACTGAGGGAGTGCCGCACTGTCGGAGGGTCAGTGCTGAGGGAGTGCCGCACTGTCAGAGGGTCAGTACTGAGGGAGTGCCGCACTGTCAGAGGGTCAGTACTGAGGGAGTGCTGCACTGTCAGAGGGTCAGTACGGAGGGAGTGCCGCACTGTCAGAGGGTCAGTACTGAGGGAGTGCCGCACTGTCGGAGGGTCAGTGCTGAGGGAGTGCCGCACTGTCAGAGGGTCAGTACTGAGGGAGTGCCGCACTGTCGGAGGGTCAGTACGGAGGGAGTGCCGCACTGTCAGAGGGTCAGTACTGAGGGAGTGCCGCACTGTCGGAGGGTCAGTGCTGAGGGAGTGCCGCACTGTCAGAGGGTCAGTACTGAGGGAGTGCCGCACTGTCAGAGGGTCAGTGCTGAGGGAGTGCCGCACTGTCGGGGGGTCAGTACTGAGTG